>NC_044980.1:45545033-45845033 GCF_008728515.1 Papio anubis | reverse complement strand
AACTAACTGTAAGGGAGCCTGGCATATGCAGCCTATCCATATGCTTATAAAGAAGGGAAAAACAAATTCTGATGCACAACTACCAGACTCCCCATATGAGTCAGTTCCTTGGAATTTGTCTCAGATCAATTTCTTCCTTTCTCTTCATGCCACCCCATGCCTGAACCACTAGGATCCTTCACTTGTTATCTTCCTGGCCTTCAGTCTTTCATCTTACCGCCCTATTTCATTTCAAAAGCCAAATAACTTTTCTGAATTATAACTGTGACTTTTAATTCCTGGCCTCAAAATCCTGTGGCTAGCAATTCCTACCTATAACAAGTTCAAATTATTTGGGATGAATTTCAAAATTCTCTTCAGTGATCATATCCTCCACAACTTCACAAAATTAGGCTCTAAAAATTGTTAAAGTCCAGCACATTTTACATACACAAGCTAATGTTCATATGGCTTTCTCTCCTAGAGTTTCTTAAAGTGGAGACTTAAATTTTCAGTTATAGAACATCACCATATATTTTTCTTCAAGGCCCTGTGTATAAGGGGCTTTTTGAACAGTGTTTGATGATGTAACTGAAAAGTCACAAAATAAAACTGCAACCTAGATTTGATGTAAAAAACAAATCTGTATTACCAGAGCATTAATACAAGCAATTATTATAAATTTCCTCAAGCAACAGTTTCTCTGTAATCATTTTGCAAAGCCCGTCTTTTTAAGGCAATGGTTCTTAATATGTGCTCTGGGGAACTCTAAGAAGGTGTTCCTGAAATATTTTCAGGGAGTCTGTGAGGTCAAAACTCTTTTCAGGATAATGTTGAGCCATGCGTGGTGGCTCATGCCTGCAATCCCAGCACTTTGGAGGCCAAGGTGGGTGGATCACTTGAGGACCGCAGTTCAAGATCAGCCTGGCCAACATAGCGAAACCCTGTCTCTACTAAAATACAAAAATTAGTCAAGCATGGTGGTGGGTATCTGTAATCCCAGCTATTTGGGAGGCTGAGGCAGGAGAATAGCTTGGACCCAGGAGGGGTCAGTGAGCCAACATCATGTCATTGCACTCCAGCCTGGGTGATGGAGTGAGACACTGTCTCAAAGGAAAAATAAAAAGTTAAGACCTCATTTGCCTTTTTACTTTCATTCTTTCACAAGTGAACCTGGAGTTTCAGAGGCTACATGATATCACTATAGTTTGAATGAGGAAGCAGATACGAGAATTCAATTGTCTTCATTTGAGTCAGATATTTCAAAGATTTGCAAAAGTAGAATTCCATTCTTCACATTAAATTTTTTTATTTTGTTAAACTATGGTTATTTTTATTAAAAAGTTGTTTACATTATCATATAGTGTTATTTTTTATGAATTAATATTTGTAAATTATTTTAATATATTGTATGGTACCTACTCATAGATATAACTCCCATAAATGAAACCTTTGAGGTCCTCAATAATTTCTTTCTTTCTTTCTTTTTTTTTTTTTTTTTTTTTTTTTGAGTGGTAGCAAGGTTTATTGTGAAGAGCGAAAGGACAAAGCTTCCACAGCATGGAAGGGGACCCAAGCGGGTTGCCACTGCTGGCTAGCATGGCCAGCTTTTATTCCCTTATTTGTTCCTTCCCATGTTCCGTTTTTGTCCTCGATAATTTCTAAGAGTGTAACGCAGATTTGGGAGCCACTGCTTTAAGGTGATAAATTATAGTTTTGCTACAGTTTTTGGCAACCATCCCTTTCCCTTTCATCTTCTTTCCTCACTTTCTAGAAGAAGACTGGAAATCACTGAAAATGTTGGTAAAATAATTTTCATTATCTGATCTAGCATAGTCCTCACTCGAGTCACCAAGGACTTCTTTGAAGTTCTGCTATTACACATATGAAGGAAAAACAAGGAAACTAAGAGTTGTTCTGAAAAACAGGTACAGAGGTCATTAGGAAAACGGGCTCTGGTGGCTCTCATGCATAACTGATGACTGCGAAGTTCTTTACAGATAGAAAAGTGTTACGCCATGGCAGAAACAACCACTATGCACCTCTCACTCTAGAAGAAACTGACTCCTTTCTTGATGTTCCCTATAAGGAATTAAAAGTCTATGTAGTGCTTCTAGAATATTTTAGCTTGAATAACCAAAACAACATTGAATGTGAACAACATTCATCATTTATACTCTTGGACTATCACTCAGTTCTATAATGTTACAGAATCTAGTCTAATACCAGTCACTTAGCTTTGCCCTAGAGAAAACTCTAGGCCACAGCCAAAGGCTGCCACAATACACATTAGGAATTCATATGTTTATCCACAAGACTGATTTCACATAATTTATCACTACTACAAAATGAAAACATAAACAAAGCATCACTCAAATTCCAGTAAATAGTTCAATGCAAACAACTTCATATGTGGTTAAGTAAGCAGTATAGAGCAACTTTGGTTCTAGATCTCAGCAGCAGAGAAGTTATATCATCTACCTAGTAGCAGTATTTATGAACTATCAGTTAACTAAGGGGTTACTCCTAAAATTCTAAAATGTGAGAACAATATTTTCAGGCCTTTCCCCCCCCCCTTCTATAATGCATTTGTCTTTAAAGTCAATTTCAGTCCTACTGGAATAAGCAGTTTCATATGCTTATTTTCATTTATTAGACTAACATATTCCCACGGCCTAGATGGGATCAAAATTACTTCTTAGGTGGTTTTAGCCCCAGCATACTTGCTACAAAGAAACTGCTGGCTGAAATATCTCCAAGCCCTTTTTTGCACATGACAGACAAGGACATTTTCCATTAACATTAATGAGACTTATGAGTCCATCCTGATGGGATAACAGAACTAAAAGGTAAGTTTTTATCGGCAGTAAAGCATCCTTCACCCAAGTGTTCAACTTCTAGTAAATAGATAGAAATTTGCCCATGTATAAACTGTTAACGTGATTAATGCCTTTGAAGTTACAAAGATTTTAAGATTACATCATAGTCTTAAAATATGAAATGTGCTTGATACAAAAACAGAATTCTAAGTAGCAATCTCCAAAATATCTCCATATGTTACGGAGGAAAGTAAATGAATTATTTCAAAATTTACTAAAAAGTTTTATTCTTCAGAAACTGCTAATCCATATTTTCCACATGTAATCTTTTTAGATATCAGCCATTCCATGTTAGTGAAAGTAAACTGCTGTATTTTAAAAACAAAATCACTCATTTTGTTTTGTAAATGAAACACTGTTTTTTAGGTTGCCAGCCTATTTTTATTTCAACTATTTCTTTTTGAGAACTGATCTCCCATAACACAAATTCTTGGACTACTGAAATAAAAAATTAAGTAACCATCAGTTATGCTTTTAGAGTTGAATATGAGATTTTTACTACTTGGGCCCCCAAATTTTTCCATACTTAAAACACACTGTTTCAAAGTATATATTATTTTTACAAATCTAATTCATTTTTTTTTTCTGTTTCTTCCTAATCCTTCCAAAAATCAGGTATAAATTTTTTTGGTTAAAACTACTTGTAGAGTAAACCTCCTATTTATAATTAATAAACCAAATTAATAGTTGTTCTAATAAATAAGAATTGAAAATTTTAAGACAAAACATGTCTTTACCTAGGTGCAGGCAATTTTTTTTTATGGACGGAAAGGAAACTTATTTAAAACTAATTGAGGATGTGAGTAATCAAAATTAGGAAAAAAATAACAGAATAGAACCTGCACAAGTAACATTTGGCAAATCATATCTTTACTGTGTGCATTGAACAAGTTTACTGTTTGTTGTTACAGAACTCTGAGAAAATAGATAATACTTTTTGAAAGAAAATTAAAAAGCAAAAAGTAAAATCTTTCATAGCCTTTAAAAGTTAATTCCCACCATATTTTACTTTATCATATTCAGTGGCCTGTCTAGTATTATCTCTACATACCTGCTAACTTTAACATGTTTCAAACAACACATTGTATTTGTGACAGGTCAAAATAAACAGTAACCTTTACCCATGAGAAAAAGAAAAGTCTGTACCTGAGTTATTGCTAAGGATTGTTTTCTGAAGAAAGAAATAAATATTAATTTAAAAAATCTCCCTACAGAAATTCTTCAATTTCACAAAACTTGTGTTTTGCCTTGTTTTGTCGTTTTTTTTGTTGTTGTTGTTGTTTTTGTTTTTTCCTTGTGACCCACAGCTGTGACACAGAAAACAGGCAAGGAAAACACGAAGGTGTGGATTTTGGGTGTCACCAAAGCTGGGAAATCTGGTGTTTGTATTAACACCACGTTAAGATCATAACCAAATTACTCTCACCTACATCTATAGGTAGTTTTCAGACAGAGGCAGTATTACCTATTCTATGCCAATCTCTCTCTTTCTCTCTGTCTGGCGCGCGCGCGCGCACACACACACACACACACACACACACACACACACTTGCAAACTAGAATAGTCAGTTCTCAGATGTAACTAGAAACCGCCTTTTCTTGAAACAACAAAAAACAAATCCCATAGGGAAGGGCCAAAATTATAAACAACTTAATCTCAATTAATTTGGAATTCGAGCCACAAAATCCTTCACTATAAATCTCCAAGCCCAGCTATTTGCTTCTCCAAAATGGGCTTTACAAAATCTGTCCCAATAGTTCCCTTGTTCCCAAGTAGATAACACTGCCAGTCTCTTTGTGATGGCAGCTGGTTAGAGAGCACCAAGGCTTCTATGATGTCCCCTGTAAAGTGCTCACGAAAACACTGGAAAGTCACGCCACTTGTTTATACTCGTGGGGAAAGGGCGATGGCTACGCAGGGACACCTTGTCTAAGATGGTAACACATCCTTCTCGGTACATCCGGGGAAAAAAAAAACTCAGCTTATTACTGAACTAAATGTTTTTATTGACTGCCCTTGAGTCAGAGCCCACTGACCCTGCGAACCATAAATGGCTTTGGCGCAAAACTGTCATTTCCAGGCGCAAGAGGAGATACTGGATTAGTCAAAGACAGCTCGCCTAAGCTTTCTTCCACTGTCCCTCCACCCTTCCGCCTCGGGCTTTGGAAGCAAGAAAGGGACTGCAGTAGGGTACCTCTCCAGGGGCCTGAGGGCGCAGGGACAGAGTTGTGCGCGGTTACACGCGCGGTGCTAGAGTGGAACGCGCTGCTCAACGTGGGGACCAAAACGGACCGGCGCTGGCGCAGGCTCACACCCAGAGTCTGTGGCTGCAAAGCGGCCAGGTCGCCGAACCAAGAAGACAAATGAATGTTATGCAGCATTCTCTATTAAACAATAAAGTGAGCTGTAAAGTCTCAGGTGCTGTGTTTGTTGTGCAGTCTGCGTCGAGCGGTGGCTCAGGACCCGGGCGAGCCGAGCAGAGTGGGCCAGGGAGCGCCTCTTCGGCTGATTCCAGGGAAAGATAAGGAGCCGCCGAGCCACCAGCTCTGTCTAGACTCGCGACCTCACAAGTCAAGCACCTTGTTTGGATTAGCCCTCCAGATCTGCGAACCTGATCAACTTCTGAAAGAGAAGGGCCCAGAAATACCCTTATTTTTCTCTCTCGGACCACGTCGATTGTCCCTGCTTTAAGGGATCAAGGGCTGACTTGCCCGCGGAAGCGGCGGGGCTGGTTAGACTAGTGTCCGGGTCCCCGATTCCCAGCACTTCCCACCCCTAACCTGGGTGCGGACAGGCGCTGCCCTGCCTGCTGGACTCCGGCCACGCACCTGGGAGTAGAAGCACTCGGACAACCCGCAAAATTAAGCAGCTAATTCGGTCAAATCCACAAATAACATCACTTCAAAATGAACACTAACTTTTAATCAATGGAATGGAAAGAGGATTCCAGGCAAGGAATAAGCAGCTCTAAGGCTAAGCAGATGTGACATGGCTTCGGAAAGGGAGGGTCAATGTGTCTTTCTTCCCCACCTGGCGAAAAGCAATCTTACCCCACATCTTTCTTCCAAATCCAGGTGGTCTCTTTGTGGGGCTGTGTGTGTGTGTTTACATACACATATAAATGATATAAAGAAAAATATAAGTATGTGTATATATGTATGTATATATGTAGGTATGCACACACACACATATATATAATTTTCTTTTTAGAACCTTTCGCTTATCAATGCTGAGCGCTCTTGCAGACAGATAATTAAGCAGAAAGATTTGCAAAATAAATTTTTAGAAATTAGAATCAAGGAGTCGTAAGTGCAGTTCCGGGAAGAGACTGGCTTCCTTGAGACACAGAAACTGGCTTCTTGGAGCCAACAGCTTAAGTACCATAAAAATTAAAGGATGTGATAGTAACAATGCTCACAGCAAACACTCAGCAGCCTTCCCTGCCGCCCCTCCCCCTCCTTCGCTCCCTGTGAACCAACTTCTCTGTCTACACTTCAGAAGTCTCTGGGAGGTGTGGAGAGATCCTCCATCATGGCTTGGGACATTGTAAGCTGTGAAGTTTATGTTTCTGGCGCCTGGGCTCAAACAGCCATTCAGTGGCTTGCTCCATTATCAAGAAAACAACAATCAGAAAAGATCAGTAAACAAAATCGGCTGCCAGAGCCTTGAATTAACTACTTGCATTTTAGTTTAAAAATACCAACTCATACTGTACAAGTTACTTTTCATTTTAAATAGTTATTGAGAATTCAAGATGTGGGGCCGTTTTTTAAGAGAACACTTTTAAAATAAATACACAAAAATTGCTCCCTCCTTTTTCTTCTTGTGCTCCCCCCCAAAAAAAATTTGCCCTGTTGCGACGTAAATCTTTAGTTGTTGATTAGTGAAAAGGAAGTAAATATTCCTAGAGAAATAGAACTCAGGCATCGTTTGGATGATGAATCTCACTTACAAAAGTTGACTAAACTGAACTTTACCAATAAGAAAATAAGTACTTTCTGCTTAGACAGTTCACTTGTTTTAGGAATGAGATTACAAACCCAAAGTGGCTGGGTGCCATCCAAACATAGCTCTTTAAACTTTTTTCTTTTTTTTTTTTTTTTTTTTTTTTTTTTTTAGAAAAAAGAAAAGGCTAAGTAAAGCCACATGGGATTTACAACAGTTACATTTCATGAGATCGATCTTATGACTTAAAATTCAAGGTGCTAGGGAAATACAAAGCACTTCCAAGGTAACCTGAAAGCACACTGTCTTTTTAGCTAGTTTCAAAAGGATAAGATACACCAGAAGAGAGGTCAACATTATGAATTTAACAAGTTGATCAGGGTGAATAGCAGCCAAGCATCACAAAGTCATCTATTTAATCTTGAACTCCAAGAAAGTTGTCAATGGGCAAGTGGGTACACATACCCACACAGAGTTATGAGTAACCAGAAACCTTGTTTCAAAGGAGAAAAAAATCTTTAAATATGATTCTAACTTAGAAAAGAACTTTTTTGATTTGTAAGAAAACCCAAGTTCATTTCATGAATGGGATAGAGGGAAAATAGGCTGAAATGGAAGACAGTATTGTGCTGAAACTCTAGGGGAAACAATATCCTGTCTTTAAGACTATGTATACTGATATTAATTTTCTGATTTAAGGGGAGCATACTAGATGTTTTTAGCTGCATTAAATTTTAGCTTGCAGAAGCTGGAGGAAATGAATCATAATGTCCAGAAGGAAGAATTCAGAGTAATAAGGGAGGGACGATCAGAGATAATAACGAACAAGAGGAATTTCATTACAAGAGCAGAGCTCAAAACTCAGTCTTCAGAGGTGTGCAGAGAAGAGGAGAGTATGCAAGAGATGATTTGCGAACAAAATGACATCTCTGCTACACATTTTAGAGTGCAGGCTGAGGAGTCTAAAAGGGGAAGGAAGACACACCTTCATATAAAAAAATGAAAGAACTAGAATGCTATTGACTCATTAGTCCATTCTCAGCCACCAGGCAACAAATATCTTGAATCTAGCAAGTGAAACCAAATCATTCATCACCCCCTCCCTAAATTATTGTGGTTAAATTCAAGCGATGGACTTCAGAATAGACTGACATCTATATATGTAAAACATCACTGCTGCCCACCAAAACATGTAAACATATTCTTAATCTTAGAAATCAATTCGAGGAGGAAAAAGCTTCACAAAGATGGGTGCCGCCCTTAAGTACCTCTATTGCATTCAAACCCTAAAGAAAGTGTTTTCCATCTCTAGTCCCTAACATTTTTGAGTCCACCAGAGGCTATGGCTGGGGAAGCGGGTCCGGTGTTTTCCAAGTAAGAAAGGCTTGGACTCTCAATAACTTTGCAGGCATGACACCAATATTCACATTGAACCTGCCCTCCTTACACATGCATATTAGTTGCCATTTCAGCTATGATGGTGAGGAAAAAGGAAAAAAGAGAACAATAGAAATAGTGAATGGGAAGCTAAAACAGTAAAGTCCCTTGGCAAGAGATTAGAGGAGGGAGATCTGAGTTAAAAACAACAACAACAACAAACAAACAAACAAAAAACCTTTCCCGAAGAAGATCCATGTGAGATAAGACACAACTCTTGTTTTTCTCAGCAGAAGGCTGCAAGCCATTATTACCTCCGGCCAAATTATTACCCCTCTGTCAAGAATTAGACACAACAATCAAAGTAATCAACGGGCATGTCTAATGCACTGTAACATTTTCAATGCAAAGTTTGTTTTCTCTCTGCCCCCACGTTAGAGCCTGCAATTAACCCGTTATGTAGAACCAACCCAAACAAAAGCCTAATTGAGGCTGGCTTCCAGACTTGCGGCAGGTTTGGAGAGGGTGAAAGCAACTTGAGAGCTGGGGGGCATAGCCTCCACCTCACCCTATCGAGCCCGGAGGGGTATGCCACACGACACACGATTAGGGTACTTTAGCTTTCACATTTATTAAGAATTGTCAGGTACTGAAAACGGCATTACACTCGCGCATACAAATGAATGCAGTTTCCAGAGTTAAAGCATCATCCTGGGGTGGGGGTAAAGGGAGGCGAGGGAACAGGGTGGAGACCCAAATCCTAATCCGACGCCAGCAAACGAAGAAGCACCAAGAAGCCCAATTTCAGGCAGTGCCATTTATCTTTTCCAGGATTCTGGCTCTAGCACTTGAACTATTGCTGGGGGCGGGGAGGGGGGGGGGAGTGGCGGGGAGCGGCGGGGGAATAGTCTATCCCAGAGAGCATGCCCGTGACTCTGATAGCTGATGGGTTCAGCAAAGCACACGACGTGCTACCCCACCCCATAAAAGGTGGTTTCCCAACAGAATATATGCCGTGTTTCTCCCCATAGCCAGTCATCTTTCCCAAGATTTTTGAAATTGGACTTGCGGAAGGGACAAATCGGAGGTGGGAGAGGGGAGAAGAGGCAAGAAAATGCATACACTGACTGCTCTGGGAATTGCAGAGCATACTCTCTTCTCTAGGCCTGTTCCTTTTGCACAAATACAGCAGCATTTCTCAATCGGCTGACAGCCGCCACTGGTAAATAATGGTCATACCTCACTGGCTAGGCAGAAAGCCTCTCTTTTACCAAGAGCTTATATATTTGACATACAGGTCATTTCAACAATCCCAAGCAGGAGCCTTTGGTATAAATCACTTATTCTAAAAAAATAAAACAGTGACTCTGAATCAAAAGCCATTTTAAAGAAGACCATTTTCCTATTTGGGGTAGGTGGATGGGTGGGGTACGGCAAGGAAGAGATTGGGGGAAGGAAAGAGGGGTCAGGACAGAGAACAGCATCTCATTTTCACAAAACCAGTAGCATTATCATAGCTGAGAGCTAAGGGGTTTCCAACCAACTTTGATCCAACTATTGAAACCCAAACTTGCAAACTCAACCTTAACTATTTGCAATACAACATCACTCCAATTGTGTGTCAGTTTACTCCAATTCACATGCAATCCTTACTTTCAGACATTTGAATAGCTTGTTTGTAAACATAAAAGAGGGACCCTGGATCACTGTGTTTATTTATTTATCTATGCCAAATGTTTATTAGTGAAATAGTCCTGAAGATATAATTCTACATATGGCGCTTTGATTTCACATAATATTTAAGAAAAAGACAAAACACACAGAATTAGACATATAATTCAAAGACCACCATACAACCTTTATCTTTTTTTTAACTTCAGCAAACAAAAAATGTCAAATGACATGAAAAGTGGCAAGTCTTCCGACAATAAATAATAAATTACTTTATAATTTTTGCAATGCAAGAGCAAACAAAAAAATTTTCCTTTTTTTCCTTTTTATTTCCATAGAGAGAAAAAACAGTCATTTAAACCAATAACTATACACATCTTTGGGGGAAAAGTTCTTGGACAGACACAAGTCAAACACAATCCCGAGACGCTTGTGGCAAAATAGAGGTAACCTTGTTGCAATGCTTTATAAGTTGGTTTTTAAATCTGAATTCAAAAACCTTTAAAGTCGCTTCAGACTTCTTGATAAAGGATGGATCTCAAAAAAAGGGGGGAGGGGGCAAAGTAAAAAATAAACCAGCTACAGGATAGGCCAAGAGACCCAGGATTTCAACTAACCCCTTGTTAAAGTCAACTTAAAACATCGCAAACCAATGCAGCTCCACCTTTCTGAAAGGACTCTTTCAGCCAAGGAGGCCAGTCTCTCTTCCTGCGCTTTTGCTGGAGCTCCTGTTTGGCAAGGCAATGACAGCACCATTCAGATTAGGATGGACTAGAAAATTTTCTATTTTTGTTTTTCTCTAGATGTGCAGTGAAATGAAAATGCTTTTTTTGAGATCCTTGAATATAAATCCTTTACGTTTTAAAAACGTCTTTTTATTTTTCTCAGTACTTCTAAGATCATTGAATAGCATATACTGGGTTTTGCGTTTTGTTTGTTGTTCAATTCTAGTAAAATCCCATGATTGTCTTCACAGTGTTGCTACCATATCACCTTGTCATTAAAACAGACTTCGTGCATTTCATGGAGCATTCATTTCTTGATTCAGTTTTCATTGACTGGGTTGTTAAATACTTTCATTTCAGAGTTCAACATTATAATTTCCCACTTTCTCCAACAGGGAAAAAAAAATACAGAATGAATGTTCCTCATGCCTCAATAGGACTGGCTACCATGCTGTTAGGTGTATCTGGAAGTTGAGAGGACATTGATGCTACTTCACTGCCAGTGGAATTAGAGCCCGGTCCTCCTTCTGAAAAATTGACCTGCATAGAAGGTTGAGAAATAAATAAAGGACACTGGAATAGTATTCATAAAAAGATTATAAACTCATCATATTGTGTATGTAGAAATGTTTGTGTAGATAGATATATAAAGATACCCACATAGATAACTGAATTTTAATAAGCTTAGAGAAAGCCTAGAGGAGAAAAACTTGAGAAGAAATCCTCTCGCTTTCCCATCTTCCAAAAGATCTCTGTTTTAACTGAAACTGAAATTCCAACATTATGTTACATTAAATTATTTAAGAACAAATGTGTTTCCCACTGTAAAATGGCATCACAACTCTACTATGCATGCTCAAGGTAAAATTATCCTGCTGGCTACATGTTGCCCTGGGAGTAGGCGAGCTCTCAGTCTCTAGGCATCAAAGACTCTCTTCTTCAGTTGAAAAATCCGTTAACAGGCTCAGATCCTTTGACGGGAGATTGAGAGAAGGCTCCACAGAACAAAGATTAACTCCTCAGCAGGCTCATAGCTTGGGCATTCTTCCTTGTTGGTCCTCCTGCCTTTTGGCCTTTCTCTCTCTCTCTCTCTTTACATCAGGCTCTTCCTTCCAAAATGAGACCCATATATTATGACATCATCCCATTCTGATTCCTTCTTTTAACCCTAATATCTGACTCCTTCTTAAATATCTGACTCCTTCTTTAACCATAAACACATTGTACTGCTGTTGTAAACCTTCTCTAACCATGCACACCCCTGCCTCAGCTTCCCTTCCACAGCTCTCATCTGACACTAACGTTTCAGAAAGTGCAAACATTTGGCTGCCCTGAACCCTCCCCTTAGCTTCCTTCTGTGATTCAGGTTTCGTTCAAATAACTCAACAGATTAATGGCCTTAAAATAATTTTTTTTCCTAGTTCCAGAGCCTACATTTCTTTCTACAGTAAATTTTTCCAATATGAGATTAAGGGACTTCTAGCCTCTGTACCCACTTAGCATTTGCAAACACCAGCCTGGGGCCAAGCCCTTTTAACCACTTGCCTCTGGCCAATTACCTAACTGTTGACATTGAGAAAGCAAATACCCTTCAGGTAAATATGAGGGTAAAAAGCTAACCTCAACTAAAGGTTCATTTCCAAAAAAGGGAACAAGGTTTCGGGATACATCTTTACATTTTATGAAACAAGATTCTATAAGGCTGATTACTCTTCAAGAAAAAAAATCATATATATATAAATACAGCATATTACGAAGGATATATATTTATTGTTCTTATTCATCTTGACTCTTTACGCCTTTTGTAGGCAAAAAGTGAATTAATTTTCTCTTCACTGGATGTGGAAAACATGTTAAGGTTTTCACAGATTAAACACTTTACTTCTGATTGGTAGAGCTCATGTCCCTTTTGCTATACATGGTACAAGGTGTGTGTCTCTATGACATTTGAACTCATACACTTGAAAACGTTTAAATGATTCTACATTTTAGATTAAGACATTCCCAGCAACGGATACCGTAACAAAAAGTATTGATCTATTTGAATAATCTTTATTGATATATTTGAAAACTGCACCCAGACATGTGGCTGCTGTTTATTGATAACGACACTGATTATGTATTACAGCATTGATTATGAACTACAATCACCTTGATTTGGGTCCTTATATATCCCATTCTCTAGATGCTCAGGAAGGATAAACTTACTAATTGCTGATTGAAATGCCAAGATGATTTCCTGAAGTCCTGGACAACTCTAAAATTCTAAGATGTATGATTCTCCAACACTGTACATCTTCTGGCACATGCTACCTAGAGTTAGGTACCTTGAAATTAATCCTTCAAAGAAGTCCTGATTGATAGAAAATTCAACCTATATGGTCAAATTATGCAGTCTCATAAAAAAAAAAAAAAGATGCATAAGAGGTTTGTTTTCCTTGCATTTGTCTCCCTTCTCTTCATTACCCATCTCCTTGGTTTCTCCCCAACCCTGAGCCCAAGAAGGCACCCTCCCCACTGAATCTTTCAGTGTGTGACAGTTAAACCAGAGTCCCCTGTTGGGAATTCAGCCTCTTCCATCTGGGAGCTGACACTTACCAGTTGCTGAAAAGCAGGCTGATCTATGTCACTCTGCAAGGCGAAGTCGCTCAGTACTTTCCAAGGTGGCTGGTAACTTTGTACCTCCACTGGGTTAGCCTGTAAGCCACCGTCGTGTCTCTCTGGACTGGCAGCCACCATGGGAGTTCCTGTCATCCCCTGGATATTCTGTGAATAGGCGCCCCCCCCCCCCCACCAATCCCAACATGTTAATGAGCAAATTCCCTCCCTCCGTTGTCTGCACAGGCTAAGCAAATATACCCTGGTATTATCTTATCTATATAGTGGCCTTTATTGACTCAGTTAATCTGCTGTACCTATGGATATTAGCTAGAGTTCAGTTTTGTTTTATTCTGTTTTGTGTTTCTGCCTCTGTGGGCTGGACTATTAGGTCTGCATGGACCTTATTAAACCAAATTCTACTTTAACTTTCTTCTTCCCCCTACCTTCACAGCTCAGCCCAATTCCTCCCCTCTGCCTTCTCAGGCCATAGCTTCCCAGAACTAGAAAGCTGAGGTAAGCAGGGTCTCCCTTCTGCCTCTAGACAGGGTGGTTTTCTGGGCAGTTTCAGTAAGCCGCAGATTTTTTCCAAGTAGTTCTCCTCAAGGAAGAGCCAGCCCCCGACTCCATCGCCCCCAAAGCATTTGGATCTGGTTCCTATTGTGCTATTATGCACTAACCAACTCAGAAAGTGCCCTGGCCCAGTCTTGGCCAGCCTGCCAAGTTTAATGACAGCAGGTTTTATGGCATTTAAAAATAGGGCCAAAGCAGTAAAAGAAAAAAAAAGAAAGAAAGAAAAGAAACTCTAGCTTAACTTCACCAGGAAGCCTGCAGAGTGGGTGCTTCCGTGGGCCCAAGATAACAGTGGATACTGGTGCGAGTCTCTGTGGAGGCCTGGGCTTCACCTGGAGCAGAGGGTGCTCTGGGCATGCGGGTCACCTTGGGGGAACTCCTCAGCTTGAAGGCGCACTGTACCTTACTCAAAAGTACAGTGCGCCCTGGGGGCTCACAGGGCAACCTGCCCACGGAATCCCTGGATGTAGGTAGGAACCCAAGGTGTTAGTATCCCTCCCTCTTCTACTGTACGTGAGGAACTGACGATCTGAAGGTTGGCAAAACCCGGGCCAAACCTCGTTGCCGCCCGCCCTCGGAGGGGAGGACGGCGTTTCTCCGGTTCGCAGGTACAGGCGACGAGGAAGGGCATGAGCCCACCCACAAGGTTGGGACCTGGCTGCCGCTCCCCTGGCGTACAGAGCCTCCAAGCTTCCCCACTCGGAGCCGGGTAACCTCTCCCCCAAGAATGGGTGGGGGTGGGGATGAGGGGCAGTCCCGGACAAACTCCTGCCCAGGAGCAGGATCGAAAACCGCGCGCCGGCCAGACTGGGCACCAGGAACGCACCTCGCACGCCGCATCTACTTCCCCCTCGCATTCCCTGCCTGGCCCCAGAGCCACTCACAGTTTTGTCATTGGGCTGCTGCTGCTGGAGTTGCTTCATCATGATGCTTCGCTTCTTGTCCTTGCACCGCTTGTTTTGAAACCAGACCCGGATCACACGGGGACTGAGGCCCGTCATCTCTACCAGTTGCTCCTTCATGAGCGCATCGGGCCGCGGGTTTGCGGCATAGCAGGTCCGCAAGGTGTGCAGCTGCTTCTCGTTCAGCACAGTCCGCACGCGGGTGGTCTTCTCCGGCTGCTTGTGGACATGGGGCCGCAGGGCAGGCTGCCTGGCGGAGATGGGCTCCGCTGCGGGGCAAGGAGCGCCATGAGCGCTGGGCTGGCCGCTCGCTCGCCCGCCCGCCCTCGCTTGCCTGCCCGCCTGCGCTAGCTCGCTCGCCTGCCTGCCTGCCCGCCCGCCCGCCCGCCCGCCCGCTCGCTTGCTCGCCCGCCTGAGACACTCCAGGACAATGGCTAGTGTTTGCAGCCTCGGCACACAAAGCAGGGGGCGGCAGAGGTGGGGCGAAGAGGGTGAAAGGGAGAATAAAATCTTCCTCTCTAATCTGCAGAGGTCAATGCTGAGTAATCCCGGGCCGGAATGCAGCACCCGCCCCTCCTCGTGTCAACAAAGTGTTAGCCAAGGGAAGCAGGTTTAAAATCTGTCCCCCTGTTCGCAGCAGGCATGGCATTTTTCAGCACTGTTTCTCCTCCTTTCTCACGTTTCCTTGTGCCCAGACTGGGTCCCAGTTACATTGATTACCACCCTCTCCAGGCTCAGAATTTTCTCTTGGGCCAAGGCCACAGAGGGCACATGGAAGAACGCAGAGCACTTCAGTGACAGCCATAAATACTACAGGAGCAGGGATTTCTGCAAGGGGAAGGCTGAGAACTCTGCCAGCACACCTTGAACTTCAGTCCGAGAGGACAATCATGTCAAGGGGCTGAAGACTTTCGCTATTTCTGCCATATCTCCAATCCTTGCTCTTCCTTCGTATTAAATCTAAAGTAATACATGGATGTTCCTGAGATGGGCAGACTCCAAGCAGTAGAAAACGGAAACTCTGTTGAGCTGCCTAGGCTCTAGATAAACGGTGGCTGGGATATGTCCTCCGCCTCCCTCCCGGTATTTTAGCTTCCTCTGCGTTTCCCGGCAAGCAGAGTGCAGGCTCCACTGAACAGGAGCACCACCCCTGGCCTTGCCCCGGTGCACACTAGTCACAAATCCCCCTGAACAGAATTCTTAGAGCTGCCAGAAGGCAGAAGGGCAAGGGAGCGCTATAGTTTCCTCACCTTCAGTGTTTAGTGGGAATTTATACTTTAAAACTGCAAAGGAGTCGATCTACTCATGACAGAAAGTCAGGTTTGGAAACACTGTCCACCTTCTTACCCACGACTTTGGTCCTGACCAACCTTACCGGGTTTCCACTCCTCTTCCTTGGGAATGAGTCCTCTTATCTATATGATACACATCCTGCACCTTCTACAACCCCCTAGTGTCAGGCCAACACCTATGGGGTCAATTTAGAGCTACAACCATGGGCCTGAAGATGAAATTCTCACCAAATCATATAGAATGATTTAAAGAAACAGGCTCCCTTTAAAAGGCAATTACTGCAGATTAGCTTGTTGACAGTTTTAAATTATAGCTCTGTGCAATGGCCTGCAGTTTTTAAAATTATATCTTTTCAGTCTTGGTATCTCACAAAAAGATAAAAAATTTAAAAAATTTTTCGACCGTGAAGCAACTCACAAGGAAAAAGGATTTGGGAGACTAAATGACTTCAGGCCACCTAAGCTTCCTTCATTGGGTTAAAGGATGAAGCTCCAGGGACCCGGGGCTCCGCCCCTTTAATTAGGCAGCAGGAGAATACCTGGCTGAGAGCTGAAGCCCGTTTTCAGCAAGCCAAGGTTTGGAGACCAAAGCGAACTGGAAGTAATGTTTGGACGTGTGTATACACGTGTACACAAGTGGTGTACATTTATGTGTAACCATATAGACACACAGACGGTGTAGGTGTGCTCGGGGAATCAAGGGAGACAGTGAGTGCACTGAACCTTGCTGCAAAGGAGCAGAGCACAGCGCAAGCAAATTGCATACAAAACACTTCATTTAACTGCAGGCAAACACTACCACCACTCCTGTAGCTACCATGGTTGTTGTTGGCCGCCGGCACACAGGCTGGCTTAACCTGGCGCCTCCCTACCCGAGCCGGGCAGAGGAGTACCTGCCATTTGCAGTGGCCGCGCTGGATGCAGGGGACTAAGCGGGTCGCCAGCGCCCAGACTGGCTCTCTCCACCACATCGTGGTCTGCTCGGCAGAAGAGACCGTCCTCCCGAAGCGCAAATTCGTCCCCAGGGATGAGCTGGCGGCTGCAGGCCACACAGCGGAAACACTCGATGTGATACACCTTGGAGCGGGCACGCATCACGAAGTCGTTCTTGCTGAAGCCGATGCTGCACTTGGCGCATTTGATCCCGTACAACCTGTGCAGGGCGGGGTGGGGCGGGGAGGCCCAGAGCGGGGAGAGAAGCACAGGAAGAGGGGGTCACTTCAGGCGGGCACTTCCCTGGCCCAAGATCCCGGGTAAGACGCCCCAAGTAAACAACATTTCCAAACAGAAGTTGGGAACAGAAGGACAGAAATGAAACCCTGCTCTCTCCCTCCCTGTCTCTCTTCCTTCCCCCATCTCTCTTTTCCCCTTCCTCCCTCCTCCCTTTTACTCCCCTTTCCTTTCCGATGAACCTCTGTCTTAGGCGGTAACTCTTAGTTCAAAACACCTAGCCTGTACCACGGAAAATGTATTGGATTCCAGACTCGGGCTGCTGCTCTAGCCATCAGTCCCAGGTTGATCTTGCAGATCTCGGCAGGAAGGAAGCCAGAAAGACTCTGGTGGCCACCGACAGCCACACTTTCACTTCCCTATCCCCCAAATTCTGCTGCTAGAAATGTCTAAAACTGCAACACAAAGTCCTCCTTCCAAGAAAAAGGAGGTAGGAGAAGGGGATTGTCACCCCACTAGGTTTGCAAACATTCACAAATAAACAAGCAGAATAACAAAATGAAACCTCTGAGCATTTCCACATCTCCTTTTGCACAAGTACTTTCCAGTCTTTCTCCAACTATAGACTTTCTTCAGTAAGCAATGTTAACAGAACATGTCCTCTTCATTCTTCCTTGTATTATTATTATTTTTTAAAAAATCTGTGTCTGTTCCCTCAATCTTTTTCAAGTTGTTGAATCATCTACCTCTATTTCAATTTTCTTGAAAACCATGACCAGACTGAAAAAATGCAAAGACCCACTTCTCAGGTCTTTCTCACTGCTGGCCTTTCCTTACCAAGGGACAATCTTTATAGGTTCCATCTAGGCTGCACTTCCCTGGCCCCTTCTCCACCTTTCAGGAATAACAGAACCTGGGGCATTCCTACAAACAGAAAGAATGGAAGAGAGAGGACAAGATCCACATAACAGGAGGACGCATACTGCTTCTCCAACGAGAGATGTGGAAATCTAACTGTTCAGTCTGTTCTGCTTTTACAACTACAAGATTACACACACACACACACACACACACACACAGAGAGACAGAGAGAGAGAGAGAGTTGAGAGAGAGTGGAGAGAAGGTAAAAATGATTAGGTCCTTCTACAAATGTGTATATCCAGAAGTAGGCACATGCAAACCTGTGTGCAATTGAGCAAAATACTATTTCCACAGGAGTAAAGATACTCCTGAAGTGGACTCTCCTTCTCTAGAATCTTGCGTTTACACACCAATCTAGTAAACCATGAAAACGCTCATTTGTCAGAGGTTAGAAGGTGGATTCAAAAGTTTTTCCTCCCTCCGCCTACTCAATGTGAGATCTTCCATTTCATAGGGTGAAGACTTGACTTTGGCGGTGACCACACAATTTAGAAAATCCCTCCCCCTTCCTGTACCCCGACTTCCCTTACTTCCTTTCACTCCCTCTCTAAAGTATTAACCTCCCCCAACCAGGTTAATTTTATCTACCAAGATTATCCTCTCCGTGTCATGATTTATAAAAAAGAAGAAAAAAATGCTGGATACTAAGTGAGCAGGAGCAAACTGTGACTGTATATTAAATCTTAATTAAACTTTAATAAAAGCTCTCAAGCTTCAGAAACCATTTGCCTTACAAAAGCTAATTAATTACTTGTTAATAGCCACCAGACATTTAAAAAGTGATATTTTGCTATTTAACATAATAATGATGGTGATATCTCTTCTGTTTGTTAATAAAACACATACAATTTTCTTTGGAGACTACTGGCTTTCTAAGGCAAAAAACAAAGTTTCTGATATATACACACAAGTCAGAGAAAACTTGAGATTAGCAAAGCCTGATGCAGAATAAATTGGAGGGGGAAAAAAAAAAAACCTCTCCAAAACAACAAAACCAAACTCAGAAAGTTCCTATGTGGTTTCAGTCTTGTCAATTTGGACAATTCGCTCATTTTATCAGTTACCAGATTTTAATGTGAGAAAGGAAGCTGTTCAATTATCTAAATATACCAATTGTTCGTAGACAGATGATGGGCAATTTGATCTGCTCTAATTCATCAGCTCAGATAAGATAAGAAAGAAGAGACAGTTAGATGTCACCAAAGGGTTAATATTTAAAAAGATTAAGTTTCCGGTGTTTTCTGCAAGGAATATTTAGGTTGGTTTTAAATTTTTCTCAGAAGGAAGTCTTACCCAAAAAATAAAAGGAGCAATACCTGTACTCGCTCTTTCAAAGTACATTTGTAAATATGCTTCGGTCAAACTTTTATTTCACCTATTGCATTGATGTCACCAAAAAAATTTGTAAGTTACTAATTTTAAAAAGGACTAAAACAAACAGAACACTGCACTATACAATAAAAGTCGACCCTATTTTAAAGTTAAAGACCCAAACTTCTCCATCTTTTAAAAATTTTGTTTTGTAAGGGGGAGAGTGAAAGAGGAAAATAATTTGTGCATCATAAATTCCAAGAGTAATTAAACAAGCCTCAATACCCCAGAATTATGAATACCACTGTTAAGGGTTTTTGTTTTTCTCCACTAAAAAATCAAATGAACAGCATAGCTTGATTTTTGTAACACATGTACAGGGTAACTTTGGCTTGCATGACTCCACAGAGGCAAACTTCACAAAAAGACAAAGCCACACCAAATAATACATAAAGAGTGGGGAGAGTAAGGGAAATCTCACAAAATTAAGGAAGGAGTGTAAATGCCATACCTGATATAATCTCTTTTACAGTAGGTTTTCCCATCCCTAACAAAGCATGTACAGCTCTCGTCCAAATACTGATTACACTCCGCACATTTCAAACATGCCGCATGCCATTCCAAATCCGGAGAAACCCTCAGAATATACTGATCGTGAATCTGATTGCCGCAACCAACACATAGGGAAATCAGACGTTTTTCTGAAATGAAAATAAATACATGATTGACTAAGCGTTTACTTCCTACAGAGATAAACACACTTTTAGTGTCGTTCTCTGTTCTCTTATAGGGCGTACTCTGTGAGGTTTTTTTTTTTTTTTTTTTTTTTAGAGTATTGCACTTTGGGATGGTAATTGAAGTGTGCCATCAAAACCTTAACTCATTTTTAAAGGAGGTGGAATATATGTAAAATGCAGATTGGAATAGTCTACATTTGTACGCCTAGCACGCAATCAAACCCGCTCATTTTGTATTTCTTTTTATCCCCCTCCTTCCTCTTTGCTATAATCATTGGGAAAGATTATGGATAAGTCAAGTCAAAGAAAAGGTTTTGACTAGAAGCGTTAAGTGAATGCAGGGATGTCTATATTTTCCATGAAGCACGCTCTTAAATAGCACATAGGACTGGATATTGTTAGCAAGAGCAGGCATAAATACAGTTGTCACTCTTTTGCAAGTCTAATGCTAATTCACATCTCTGGGTATTGACTGTGCAGGCAAACCTTTGCAACATAATAACCTTCTCGGAGAGCTCAGGATTCCCCAGGAGGAAATCACCGCTTAGCACCAAAAAGCTAGGGTTTTGGAGGGTACACAGGCGAATTCAAACACAAGGTACGATCAGTTTCCCGAAGATAAGAACCGACAGTAAGCATGCAGGCGCGGCGGCAACAAGAAAAAGCCACCTTTTCTCTTTCTCCAGGCAATGACTCCAACTCCAAAGAGCCCTTGGCACCTCAGCCGGTGCCTGAGAGAGAACCCCGCACAAGAACAGCACACCGAGCCCCACAACGTAAAATAGCCTCTTACTTTTTGGTGGATCTCCCATGTCTCCCATATCTGTAAGAGGGAGTAATGTCCACAGTGAAATGGTGGTTGTACAGTTGGTGAACAGCCCACAGAGAGGATGCTGGAGCTGTGGCTAAGTGGGAAATAGTGGCCCCTGGGGTTGCCAAAGCTGAAAGAGCCGCTGCTCGGCTGCGCAGCGCCCTCGCGGATCTGGGAGTCCAATTTAAGCCGACGGAGTTGGTGGAGCGGAGGCGCTGCGGCGGCGGCGGACTCGGCGCGGCTCGGGCACCTCTCTTCCTTATCTCTTACTCAAACTTCTCTGCTCCAACTCAGCTCCATCGCCATTGGTCTGACGCAGCGCGCGGGGACGTCAGGCGAGCGCCGCGCCCATTGGCTGCAGGGCGCCCGGCGCAGCTGTTCTGATTATCATATTTCAGTCTCGCAGCCGCTGTGCGCCACTGACCGCTCGGCGAGCTCGCGGGAGAGGATTAGGGCTCCCGAGGCAACTTGCTCCGGGCTCAGCCCGTTCTCCCCCGATGCTCGGGCTGCCGGGCTGTTCTGGCTCTGGCCTCCCTCTCCTTCACCTCCTCTTCCTTCTGCCCCCTCCCGCGTTCCTTCCCGGCCGTGCCGTCTGCGCCCTCGCCTCCTGTCGCGCTACTCCTCCGCCCTCCGCTCCTGGGGTCCCCGCAGTCCGAATGGCAGCGTTGCGCGCGGGGCTCACTTTCTGCCGCTCGTGGCGAGTGGCTGGTGGGTAGGTCTACCTGTTGACGAGGTCCCTCCCGGGCTCTAGGAAACGGGGGGAACTTGGAGCAGGGCGCTTATCTTGGTTTGGTCCCACGCCGTGGCGCACATCCCCGGGGCCTAGCCCGCCTTGGCTGCTTGGGAGGGGGAGTTCCCTCCAGAACGGGCTGCGCTCGGCGCGCTAGGGGAAGAAGAATTGGAAATAGGATGATTAAACCCAGAGGAACTGTTTCGTGACTGCTACACCGTAACTCCGTCTTCCCCGACCTCAGATATCTAAAAACGTGGGGTGGGAGGAAAAGCGCTTCTTGCTGTTGCGGACAATCAGGTTGGAACGCACGGGTAAAATGAAGTTGACTCCGCGGACTTTTTGTCTTTCAGACCCGCGAGGTCTGCTTTTCAGTTTAAACTCTAGAATTGAAGTTCACTAACCCTAAGCCAAAGAGCGAAATGATCTTTCAGTAGTCTAAAGTTTGTAAGGTTTTTATATACTGTCCAATTCCTCTCTCTGCTGGTCTCCTGCCCTTTGTTTTTAAGCAAACTTGTGCAGCTAGCTGTGGTGTTTTGATAATTATAAGGACAAGTCTCCATGACTGGAGATTTTTAAACAATGCATTAGTGTAAGGGCGCGAGTAGGGAGGGATTTATTACAGAACAGTGGAAGATCTATTTCACGTCCCTAGGCGTTGATATATAATAATTTTCTCTCAGGAAACTACTTGGAGAGAGAAGATTGTTGGGTGCAACTCGCCGGTAACCTTTTTCAATCATTCTTACGTGTTCCCATCATCTCTTACAGTCTGCCAAAGACAAAGTCACAGGAAGGCCACGAAGAACCCCCGCGCTTCCCCCAAAGCTTCTAAAAAGCCATTTCTTATCTAATGGGACTGCCAGTTTTATCTAAAAAGGCCTACAGACACAAACCATAGTAGGCTTAATTTCGGTGTCTTGTTGCCGTGAGAAGACCCGGTGTGTTAGGAAACTCCTTTCTTTGTATCTTTCGCAAAATCTAACCCTTGATAAGAGCTGTAAGTCCTGGCCGGTCGCATTGGCTGAGCTTGAACGGGTAATGCCTCTCCAAAACAGAAAGGGAATTTAAGATGCAAAAGTTTCCTCTTGACCTAACTGAGGCTTTCTTCCCCAGGAACTCGTTTTGATTTGTTTTGCTTTTTCTCAAGGAGGATTTCAAATTGGATCTCTCTTCCCTTCCATTTTTATTATAGGTTATTTTGTAGCGCGTGTATGAAAGTGAAAGTTGAATAGACCTAGGCTGATAAGTTTACCAGTTGTGTGTGTGTGTGTCTGTTTCTAGTCTCTGGTATTAAATGTATGGAGCCTTTTGTCAAGCTGTTTTTGCAAAGCTGATGCTGATAATCTCAACACGAAGCAAATCTTCCCAGTATTCGGGCGTGTTTCCCATATAGATAAACATGTTGACCCTAATAAAAAAAAGATAACCACCACAATGCCAGAAAATGGAGAGTTTTACCCAGTCATATTCTATCATGCCACGTTTATAAGATGGAATTAAACACCAGAAGCTACCAGAAGCCTGATGACTTACATTTGAGATCCACAAAGCACCCTCACTATCCATCTTCCTTCAAACCAGCCCCCACCTCCCACACATAGTGTGGTATTTTAACTCCCTAAACCAATAAGCTATTGCATTACAAAGAATTATTGCAGATGATAGCAATTCCAAGTAGAAAAACTGGCATGTGGCTTGGGGGAAACCTTTAGTAACAGGCAATTTCACCTTAATGGTGAAGACAACATTTTCTTCTTTTCATTCTGCACCATTGTTGTAAACAAGTATTTTCTTAGTAAGTTCCTAAACTGATAAAAGCAAGACGCATTGTGAAGATACCCGCATTAAAAGGAGACGTTTGAGGGACCCCCACCATGATGGACATGCTCTGAAGTTCAGTGCATGTATCATGATACATTTTATATTAAAATCCAAGTTAGAATAGCAGGCTTTGTAGTTTTACCTCACCTTGAAGTTCTAAATTGATCATGGACTATTCTCATTTCCTCAGCTGATTGCTGTATGTGGATTTAGTACATCAAATATATCTGTAAAATTTTGTTTTCTAGAGAATACATAAAACTGATTAGCAATTTTTCCTTAATACTTGATTACAGGAGCGACCTCTTGTGTTCAAAGGGAGGATTAGACCCTGTCCTCTCAAAAATGGACTCGTTTTGACCTTTGTATATTGTTAGGTCGAAAATATATCCTTGAAAACGGCAATAGTGTGAATCTCTGGTTTGAGTTCCTTTACTGAGAAAAAGAGGAGTATGAGTAGTTATTAAGTATAGTCCCCATCACCTCCAGGCTGCCTCAATATATCCGACAGTGTCTTTCAATATAAAAGGGATACTGAAACGTAAGTTCCTCTGGCGTCTGTGGCATCTGCCCATGTGCACTCGTATACAACTTCCAAAATGTGGCTGTTAACACTCAACCTCCTGGTGGGCTCCTAGACCTGTGTTTTTGTATACTGTTGCTTTCTCTGCTTTAATTACAATTTAAACATTCCACATCAAACTTAATGTCAGATACAGATTCCTGAACAAACATCATGCTCCCAAGCTACCTTCAAAAATCTGAATAGGTTTTAATTCCAATTGAAAGGTAAAATTACACATTTAGCATTTATTGATCTCCCAATAACTTCTGGCACATACAAATGAATTTTAAGTTGGTTCTTTGGGAAGTCACAAACAGACAGCTTATTCCTTCTCATTTAACCAAGATTGGGAAGGGAAGAGGGGCTTTGATCAGCTTTCCAATGAAGGTATAAATTTGGGAATTTGTTCCCAGGGAGATGATGCTATATGTTTAGCTCACATCAGAATCAGGTTTGAAAGAGTAGAATAACAGTTACACTGCTAGTTTCACTGAGTAAGGTATTCAGATGAAAATATATATATACCTGAAGGGTTTATATTTTCTGATGTCCACAATCGTATATAGTTTGGGGGCCAAAGTGAAACAGGAACATTTTATTTACCTCTAAAAATGGATATTGAGTAGATGCATATGTATCCCTTTTCCCGTTTTTATCTTTTATGTGTAGTCTCTAGTCATGTAGAATAAGGCTATATAAGCCCTCAGTATCTTTAATCATGTCCAAGGGTCAGATAAAATTATGTGCGTTTTAAAGGAGTTAGGATTAACTATATTCCACCGGAACGGGGTGTGGGTGTTTAGAACCAATTTGCCTCTCTTCCCGTTGGTGGTGGTGGCTTATTGAGGAACAATCAAGAGAATCTGTGCTCTAATTTCGGAGAAAAGGAAGAGATACCACTGGGTATGAAATGATTATCTCTTTTTCTTTCCTTTTACTTAAAAAAATACTAAGCAATGATAATAAAGGCAGTTGTTAACAACAACAACAAACCTTTAGTTGTGATTCTTATTTTGATGCCTAGGACTCCTGCTGCGATTGTGGTTTTGTTGAGTGTCAGTTGCTTTATTAACCAGTAAAAACAGTCTGGGTGAATTAGCAAGAATTTTCTTTGCACACAGAGCTTCCTAGCCTTACTTTCTGGGTTCAGGTAGTTGTTTCTGACACTAGCGTTCCTGGTATTTCTTGGCAGATGACAGGCCAGAAGGCACTGTTCTTGTGCGGTCTGTTGCTCGGTTCTCAGCCGAGATAGAATTTCATGCTCCCGGCATCGCATCGGGGCAGCTGCGAAGCCACAAACCTCAGTTCAGTCCTGAGCCTGCGATGGTCTGCAGCTGATTGCAGGGAGTTCGGCCGAGCGAGGACGGAAATTTGGATTCTCCCTTTAAAATTGTGCTTCTGAAAGTATTTGCTATGACTTATCAAAAGCGGCCGGCAGTGTCAAGTGAAACCTTTTTCTTGTTTCCCCCTGCCCCCTAGAACTCCTAAGTGACCACGAAAGACGATTTTTTAACCGAGTTCTGCTGCGTGGAGCCCAGGTTGGTGCTAGTGAGTGCAGTGTGCTGACCTAAGTTGTGCTGGGCCAAGGACGCGCTGACCCGTACATCTGGCAAAGCCTTCATTAAATGTATCAGATTCTCGCGGAAGTGGTTGCAGTCCGGAGAGTGAAATAGTTATCTCTCAAGTCCTGAGCGGTTCAGCTGAAATCTACATTTGCCCTGAATCTAGCAAAACACTCATAGGTCCTCCTGAGATCTCGGGAAACGTGGAGCAAGTTACCTCCATCTAGTTGATCATTCTTTCTGAAAGGACGGACACCATTTCCCCCACTGCAATCGTGTCCAACGGGCAGCTCAGAGTTTAGCGCCAAAGAGTTGATTTCCCCCACCCGCTGGAGATTTACTGGGAACGAGCGGGGGAGGGGAGGCGAAGGTACCTTGGAGGAGGTCAAGTGGGGGAGGAGGTGGAGCAGCAGAAAATTACCAGCCAAGCAGGGGAGGGAGTTGGAAGCCCGGAAATCTACCAGGATGCGTCAAGTAACCTTCCTTTAAGTCTCAGAATTCAGCGCTCGAAAAACAGCCTCATAAGGTGTCCTGGAAAGGAGTCCTCGGGTGGGCTGCGGAGGTGATGTCAAGAGTTACAGCTACTTTGTGAATTAAACTGACGGCTAAGGCATGTCGGGACAGTTCAGTGTAAGCTGAATGGTGCGTGGACGGGGGCTACTTTTAAAAAGAGATGGGGGGCAATCATTGCTGGCAACTACCAGTATATTCTGCGCGTAATAGTAGTTTGGAAGCTGAAGAAAAACCCCTCAAATCCCAGTAAGTGCCCAGTCAGTTCGAGAGGGATTTTAGAGACAATTTTGAAGGTCGCTGTCTGCTCCGACTCCGTGGAGAGGAACAAGGGTGTGAACTCTGGCGCGGGTGTGTTTAGAATTATCTACGACTTAAGATCCATACTGTTAAAACTCATCACTTCTTTGTGACTTCACATTGAGAGAAGAATTTGCCCTGCCTCCCTACCTGCTAAAGGCCGACTGAGAAAAGAAAAGGGGCCCAGGAGACGACCCCTTTCAGAAAGAACGTCAGTTCATCAACTCGACTGAGTTATTCACTTGCTCCCCAAAAGGTCAACAATGCCTTCCCTTCCCAGCCTCACTGCACAGAGATCAATCGCTTTACCCGAGGTAGCCTCTTATTCAGGGCTCAGGAACTCCTGTCTTAAGGTCCTTCTGGGGCTCAGAAACTCTGCTATATGTTGTTTCCAAGAACCCCACCTGTCTGCTGTCAAGCACACACGTCGCTGGAAATTTAACCTAACCTGAGTCCAGGGATGAGAGAAGTGGTAAACAGAGACCCCAATCGTCCCTTTGGCCCCCGCCGTTTTTCAATTTGCCAGCCTTCTAGCTAGATAGCCCCCTAAGTCAGTGTTGCGAGTGAAAGGGAATTTTTCTATTTCATCTTCCCATTGACCGAAGCAGAAAAATTGAACCGAATCCACGCCCCTTGTCCTGACTAGAGGAAAGGAGAAAATCATCCCGCAGGTCTCTTTCAGTCCCTGGATGGCGAGCGCAACCCCTGAGAGTCCACACTTAGTTCCTTATTGTGAATATCTCGCTACTCATGTTCGGGACCAGGGCCCCTGATGGCCTTGGTTGCCCGTAGGGACGCGAAAGAAGAGGTGAATCCGATCGCTGGCCTAGAGGATAGTGATCAGAAAACCCAAGGATTACTAAACAAGGGGCGGCGGTGGCCCTTCCTTATGGGGTTGGAGTGTGGGGGAGCTGGGGTAGGCTGCAAGACCCTCCAGCCTCCTGGATGCAAAGAATGAGAAAGAACGCGCAGCCTCCGGCAGCCTGCTTGTAAATGCAACCTTTCGGAAGATGAAACTCGCAGTCTTAGGTTGTCCTCCTTTATGTCCATGTTCCAATCATCTGGGCTTTCCTCGAAATGAATAAAATTGTGGAAATGAATGCATGAGAATATCACTTTAATTGTTTCAAACTCATTGTCAAGTCACCTTTTCTGCCATCTGCCAGAGGTTCAATTTGCGCTTCGTGTCTACATTCCAGAAAATTGTAAGGACGTTTCCTCTGCATCTGTCTGCCTTGTTGGCAGCGTACGGAAACGATAACTGCACAGTTATTGGTACAGAATATTTTCATGACTAACTTAGTTCTAAATATCACTCCAAAATACAGATACCCAACTTCTTAGTTGGCATTTTTCAGGTTTATTCACTTTGTGTTGCAAATGTTTGAATTAGAAAACAAGAGAAATCTCCCCGCAGCAGAGATGCACTTCTGTGCTTTCCTGTCAGGCGCAGAACCCACACTGGGTGATTAGCCAGAGGGGCGGCCTCCTTTGTTGATTTAAGAGTTCACCAGGCAAGATGGAACAATTATCTGTTTGCCTCTTCTTAACCATCTATTGTTGACTTATTTCTGGTATGCTTGCATTGTACAAAATTCGATCCAAAAATGAAAAATAAATCGTCAGTTAAAAAGGTAATAATGATAATAGGTCTACTTTAATTTTACCTGGCTTTGTTAATAGTCTATACCTGACACTCATATACAGGGGAGATGTCGAAAGTATATAACATATCATGTATGTATAATTATATATGTTATAATTATATGCTAATGATACCATCGTTTAACGTTACAAGGTAATTTTATAGAAAACTTAAAGTTCTATTTTTGATATATATAACTTCTTCTTTACAGGAAAATAATTGTCAGGCTTAAAAATGATATTCAAGGGTGCTTTTATCAAGAGAACAAAATCTGAAGCTTCATGAACTAAAATCCTATCAAGCAACGTGGTCCATAATTAGGTTGCTTTGAGTTAATGATAACATAAAATACTCTTGTTTTTGTAACTCTGTGTGCACAAAATGCACATTTTAAAGTTGTGCATTTCAGTGTGTGTTTTACCACTTATTTTTCTGAAATCTTGAGTCACACCATTTCAGCAGGAAATAAAACCTCAATCAGTCCTAGACAATGTGTAAGGAATAACTACGATTTAACTTTTGTAGCTTAACAATGTTGTGCTGATCTTTAAATGCAAATATTAATATATTGAAATTAATATGAGTAGATAATTTCATCACCTCCTAATTTATAAAAAATGTAAAATAAAAGCAAGTATAACAAATTGCTTTACTTTCTGTAATGTCTATTTAAGGACCTATTACCAAAATATAGTAATAATAGGATTCATATATGTGTAACAAATATGTAGCTATCACTCTATTATTGGAGAGTGACTGAACTCTGACTCTAAAATGACTGAACTCTAGTTATAAACACATTGAACTATCATATGATGTGTGCTATCACTTGAATGTTGCTAAATTGATGCTATGCTATATTTTAAGAATCTCCCTCCTCTTTCCAGATACATGTACTAGCCCAGGAAGATCCCTGCATCTTGAACAGTAATGCTAAATCAGAAACTATGTCGTTACCCATAACTAGAATCCTTCTGACTTTCACTTAAATATCAGGACCTAAATTATTTTATGTCTCACTTCAGAACGTAGTACAATGTGCTATTTTATCTTCTTGACCCAGTCTTTGGATTTACTCTATACTCTCCGTGTTATAAGCTGCACAAACCATTGGTGACAGTGAGAACCACTCTGTGTAGTTTCACTGACTTTGGATTGTCATGTAATGTATGAAAAAGTGTAAGTCATATCTTTTAGGTCTTGACGATGTGTTTCTTCCAATTCTGAAGTGTTAGTGTAGTTGTCCCTAATGTCATGTGATATGTCTCTTTGTTGTCCTATACCTGAGCCATAGCAGATCTGATGTAACTTTGGATATGCCATGTGAGGGCAAGCATTTTCTTTTGGGTTAGACCATCAGTGAGGAAGAAACATTAGTAGAGCTCTCAGAGCAGAGGAAAATGTAAGTGGATGGAAACAATTACACTTTTGAATATAGTATTCGAGAAAGAATTGAGTGTGGGTGACTTTATCAACCATCAGAAGAAAGAGTGAAAATAGGTGCTTGGCTAAGATGAGAAAAGTATTCAATTTTGAAAACAGAAAGGAAAAGCTTATTTAGAAAAAGAAAACATGGAGTAAATGTCAAGAGGAACATAAAGAGATGGGGCATGGTAACCCAGTTCATTCTGATAGAATAGGTATTTAAGGGCAAAACCCAGATCCAAAACAGGTAGTGGATGGAACTAGGGAACAGTAGATTCATAATTATTTTAACTTGGCATTTAAAACTTTAAAATCTGAGTTGAGGGTTTTTTTTTTTAATGGTAGAAAAGCAGCGTATTTGGCAATAATTTGAAAAACTTTTGTCACATCTTTAGTCATACTAGACTGTTCAGCTTTGTAAACTCACTATCGGTATACTGTCAGTACAGAAAATACAAACTAAAAGTACTAGAAATATCATAATACGGATTTCTCTTTTTAATATAACTAGGTTTCTCTAACAATAAGATTCAGGATTCGGAAAGGAAAAAAGACCAGGTCTGAGAAGAAATTTTAAAAAATGGTTTCAAAGTTTTCCAGAGTTTTGTTAGCCATTGTCCTTTCTGCAGACTTGGTTATATCAGAAAATGTAATTCAAATATTTGCACTGCTTACTTAAACCACAATAAAAAGGGAAAGATGTTGTGAAAACACTGCCTCATGCTCAAATTTATGCAAAACAACTTGAATGGCTGCCAGCAACACTGTTGTTATGTTAGCAGTTCTGACCTGGCTTCACATTCTCCTAGATGAGTTCTTCTGATGTGAGAAGAATGTAAACCCAAACCACAAGGGAGTATTCATTGCACCTATGCACTTGGGAAGAGTTTGGGTGCCCAAAATGTCAGAAAAATCAGATACAGTTGTTCTCTTAGAATCTATTCTGGAGGTCACAAGGTCAGAATGCACATGTGCATAAACCAACATGCCCATAAAAGCCTGATAGGAGGCAGCAGTGCCCCATAAAAGGTCACACCCAGCCAGAATCCAGCAACGTTTGAACAGCGTCTGTTATGGAAAAGAAATATGAGTCTGACAGCAGCAACAGCAGCAGCAGAGAAAGATGGATTGGGGATTAATCATGGTAAGATACTGAGCAAAAGAGACAACAAATTCTACCAAGCATGAATCCTTCTGTACTCACAGGTTTCACAAAATACACTCTTCAAAATACAAGCTGGTTGGCCAAGGTCGCGTTGATCTTTGCTAGGCTAAAAGCAGAAGCTGCTAAGTGTTTCCCACGGCAGATGGAGAACACCTAAGGATTTTTTACTGTTAAAAAAATAATTTGTGTTTCAACAGTGAAATACTCCTGATAACACATGTGATCAAAATTGCATTCTCCCTCAGTTCTCATGACATTCACTTTGGGGTAATACCATTTTTAAAATATTGGTAGCTATTAGCCTGTGGCTTTCCAGGACCTTACTTTTAATGTATTCCTCTTATCTTTCTAGATTTAACATTTTACCTCATTTCATAATCTCCCCTCATTGAGATCATTTGTATAAGCAAAACATGTTACATGACAGTCTTTGTAAGACTGAATAGGCGCCACTAAATTGTGCAGTTTAGAGGGCTCTAGGCAAGGCCACCCAGACTGAAATAGTAGCCCCTCTGTGTCTGTCAAAGCATCTCAAATAACTCTAAGAAAGATTTACTACTTTGACAATAATAAAGACTCTTTAGTTTTCAGTTTAGTTTAGTTTTGTTGGTTGGTTTTTAATTCTAATGCCAAAGCTTTCTATAATTGATTTTTCCTGCTTCGTTACCCATTTGTACCATTATGAAGATTTCCATAATAAGCATGTCAATAATAAGAAAAAAGAAGGAAAGGAGTTGAAAAGGAAACAAAGATGATAGGCCTAAAAGTAAGTGATACACAATGGAATACTATTCAGCAATTAAAAGGAAAGAACAATTGATGCATACTTTAACATGGGGGAGTCTCAATATGCTGAGTAAAAGAATCCGGAACAAAAATGGACACTATAATTCCACTTATGTAAAACTCTAGGATATACAAACTAATGTTTGACAAACTGATAGTGAAAGAAATCAGATCAGTGGTGGCTGTGGGATGGAGTAGGTAAAGGGCAGAGATTAAAAAGGGGCTGGAGGAAATTTTTGGAAGTGATAGACATATTCCTTATTTATATTCCTTATTTTGATTGTGGTGATAGCTTAATGGGGGTATGCTATGGTAAAACTTACCAAATTATATTTTAAATATGAGCAGTTCGTTGTATATCATTTATACCTCAATAAAGCTATTAAAAAAGAAAAGAAACTGCATTGTGTTGTCCTATTCTTTGTTATTGTTATTAGCATTATTACACAATTTTTACAATAAAGTTTTGGGGAAAGGGCAAATACGCAGCATCGCATTTATGAAACAAGGTACTTGAAGGGAGAAAAAAAGGAGTTTAGCTCAGCCTAATTGGTGTTTGGTTGGTGGTTACTCGGGAACACCAATCTGAATTTTCTATTGCCTAATACTACAATTTTAAGCACTTTCCTATCTTGTAATACTACTATTTAGGATCCCAAGATAGGCTTTCCAGAAAACATCTCTATATTTTACTTTTCCCAAGGTCAAATTAATTCTATAATTCCTAGCACTCTGTGAGTATTATTTTTTTCGACACATCACTTTATAATTTGTTTACATATAGGGTTTACCACCATCTTCCAAGACTCAAAAAAAAAAAAACAATTTTGAGGAGAGAGTCCATATCTGAACCATTACTGTAAACTATTGTCTCTACAAATTTTTGGTGAATTATCAAATGGTCCCCCAGCCAGATAGTTGGGCTCCTGCTGCCTTTGACTGAAATTCCTCAGATATCAACTACTGGTTCACCCAAATGCTCACCTGAACAAACACACCGTTTCCTGGGTACCCTTTTCTCTTGGCCCATGAGACCCTGGAGTCAGCCTGATCCATATCTGAGCTCTTCATACCCGTTGGGCACTCCCTCTGACACTTGGCTGCGTACCAAGGCTTTCTAGACAGTTTCGCCACCTTCTCTTTCTGACCCTTGTGAATGAGGCTCCAGTATGTCCATATCCCAGTCCTTTTTTCTCATAAACTTAATTTGCTATGAGCTGACTTCAGTATCTGATTTTCAAGTAGTCATATTGGCTCTATAGTAAATCAATCAACCACAGACTTTTCTGTGAGGCAGAGGGAAGGGAGAGGGAAATGACTTAATTGTAATGTGTTTAAATACAAGATTTCTTTCCGTGTTTTGGATTTGGGGTTTAAACATCACTGATCAGGGAAAAGATCAGTCAGTTGCTTTGTGGATCATATTTGTGAGTCCTTCCACAGGGCAGGACATGCACCCAGTGAGGGAGCAAATAACTTCATTAAGGAGAGGGATGGGTATGAAGCATTTAGGGGCAGAAGAGCTGGAGCTAGATTAAGAGCATTAGTATTGACTAGAATCCTTTCTTTACACTCTGATCAGAAGCACGCAGCTGACATGTCTTGTAATATATTTCTGTGTTTGCTAGAAGCATTCTGCTTTGCAAATTTTCTCTTATCAGAAACTTTTAAAACAAAAAAAAATGGCATTAAAAGATTGATGTGAGGAAAATTTTTCCTATTTTTTTCCTCTCTGAGGAAGAGATTGCTATTTGTATAAAAAATGTCCTTGTTCCCTTGACTTCATTCTTCCTTTCTAATATAATCCTGATATTTGTGTTTGTTTACCTATTGGCTATATTCCCAGCTAAAATACTCTGTTTTCTAGCCTCTCTTATAGCTAGGAGTGGGGCTTATAAATACAGGTTGTCATGTGAGTCTTCGGGGAAAACTATTTACAAGAGGGACAGACAACTGACACAAACTTCTCTGACGTTTTTTTCTTTCCCTTCTTCTTGACTAGAACCCGAGTATTGTGGCTGGAATTCCATCACTTTCTTTTCACTTTGGGGTGACACTGAGGATGGAATTCAAATGCAATGGGTGTTGCCTGGATCACTGATTATTTTCAAGAACCATCATATTGTCTCTGGACTGTGGAATTATATATTGCTGTATAACAAGTTACTTCAACTTTAGCAGCTTAAAACAACATCCATTTATTATCTCAGTTTCTTTGGGTCAGAAGTCTGAGCATGGCTTGACCAGTGCCTTTGCCCAAGGTCTAACAAAACTATCATCAAGGTGTTAACCAGGCATCATTCTCATCTGGAGTCTTGACCAGGCAAAGAATCAGCTTCCGAAATTACTCAGATTGTTGAAAGAATTCTTTTTTTTTTCTTTTTTTTGCAGTTGTATGACCGAGGTCACCATTTTGTTTTCTTGTTGACTGTTGGTCAGAGACTACTTGTCAACAACTAGTTTAGGACCTTGATCTCCATAGTTTATAACATGGCTATTAGCATCTTTAGGGCCAACAGTAGAATCTTTCTTTCTTCAGGAATTTTGCTCCTCTTTTAAGGGATTTCACCTGATGAAGTTTGTTAACCCAGGATAATCTCCCTTTTTATTTACTCCAAATCAACTGATTTGGGACCTTAATTACGTCTGCAAAATCCTTTCACTTTTGCCATACAAGGTAACCTAATCATGAGAGTGACATCCTATCATATTCACAGGTCCTGTCCACACTCAAATGACATATGTATAAACAGGAAGTGAGGCTGTTGGAGGCCATCTTTGAATTCTGCCTATCACAATTCTTTACCTGTGGACTTCCTGCACATTAAGATGATAAGCCCTTCCTTTCCTTTACCAAAGTAGATAGGCACATCTCTAATACCTGCAGCCAAACAATTCCTGTTACAAGCTCTGGAAATGTAAGGAAAATAATAGAGTAAGATATACTCAATTATTTCCCTTAATTTTACAAATTATTTCCTTTATTCTGGGAACGTAAAGAAATAATTGAGTAAAAAAAAAAAAAAAAACAAAAAAAAAAACAAACTGATTTCAGTCTGGGAGCAGTGGCTCACGCCTGTAATCCTAGCACTTCGGGAGGCTGAGGCAGGCGGATCATTTGAGGTCAGGAGTTTGAGACCAGTCTGACCAACATAGTGAAACCCCATCTCTACTAAAAATAAAAAATTAGCCAGGGCATGGTGGTGGGCACCTGTGGTCCCAGCTACTTGAGAAGCTGAGGCAGGAGAGTCACTTGAACAGGGGAGGCGGAGGCTGCAGTGAGCCGAGATCTTGCCACTGCACTCCATCCAGCCTGGGCAACAGAGTGAGACTCTGTCTAAAAAAAAAAAAGAAAGAAAGAAAGAAAGAAATTGAGGCCAGGTGTGGTAGCTCACACCTGTAATCCCAGCACTTTGGGAGGATGAGGTAGGAGGATTGCTTGAGCCCAGGAATTTGAGACCAACCAGGGCAACATAGTGAGACCATCTATATCTTAAAAAAATAACTTAAAAAAGTTAGCAGGGCGTGGTGGCATATGCCTGTAGTCCCAGCTCCTCGAGAGGCTGAGGTGGGAGGATCACTTGAGCCTGGGAGGTTGAGTCTGCAGTGAGCTATGGTTGCGCCACTGCACTTTAGCCTCGGTAACAGAGTGAGACCCTGTCTCAAAAAATAACAATAAATTTCAAAAAGTAGATTCAAAAGTGAAGTCTCTTCTTCAAATATGCCAATATGTCTTTACTCCCTCAGGGTAGGCACTGTTAGCCATTTTTTTATTATCCTAGCCCAAAAAGGACAAAAAGTGTGGACTTACAATACAAATAGGTATATATTATATATAATGACATACATAATTGTATATTCATAAACCTTTACACATCTCTATGTACTATAAATCAAATCATACAATACATAATATTCTGGTAAAGTTTTAACATATGTTAATGACTCCCAGCCAAAGACCACCAGGAATTCACCTGCACTTGAACAAACTGGGTTCCTTGTTCATTGCCACAGGAGAGACTAAACGTCATGGGGTATTGTGAGTGTCTGAGTAAGAGGGTATTAGGATTTAGAGAATTTGTGCTTTGTTTGGGTGATTTGGGGAGAGTTCAAGGAAATGGGGGTTTGCTCACTTTGGGTTGGATGCTATCAGGAAATGGAGATAATTCTATTATTATGCACCTTAATAAATCTTTTCCAGAAGGAGGAAAGACTAGAAGGAAAATAAAACTGTAATTGATAAAGCAGAAGCAATCACTTAAATTAGCCAGGAGACCAAGATGTTTGGTATTTCTGTGGTTTCTACAGTGACCTTGTTTTTTTCTTGTGCTTAGACAAAATCATGAATCATCTATTTTTTTGTATCACTTCTTCAGTCACAGAGTTACGTCGTCTCATGCTGATATTCCCTGAGAATGTCTGGTCCAAGAGGAGAACATCAAGCCCTGGCTATGATAGCCAGGCCTACTCCTGATAATGCTGAGACCCAGCTGTAAGTGTCAGACCAGTTCCCATATGTCAGGGGCTGTTTTTATTTTCATCCCAAACAACATCTCTGATGAGAAAAAAAGAAAGATACAAATTATATGATATATTGCACTGCATTGGGGATGGAAGAATTATAAATTGTCCATTACACATATAATTCATATTATATAGGGTCATACTGTGGTTGATAATTCCAGACTTTTTAAGGTACATTTCAATGTTGTGCAAAAAATGTCCTTTGTTAGTGGGAGCTATATATATATTCTCCTATCAACATAGGACATGTGTTTCATATATGCAAAAATGTACACACATATACATATATGAAACACGTTCCCTATGTATTTTATATAAATATACTTTTAAAGAGACAGCATAACTATGTCTAGAAAATGTATATAACATACATAATATATATACTTTTTAAAGAGAAAGCATCAACTCTCACATTCTGAATCAGTATGAAGTTAGAGTTTGTAGAATTTATCTTGATTAGTCTTTGTTTCAAAATTGTATAAAATAAACAACTAGCTGCTGCTGCTAATATCAACATTTTCTAAAAATATGTTGAGTACGTTGTGTTCTTCTAAATATTTACCTTTTAAAAATAATCTCAGTAAGCTATACTTTTGGAATCTTTTTGGGTGGGCAAATAAATACTTCCAGCAGAAACAAAATGAAGAACAGTTCCACTCTCCTCTAACATTTACAGAGAAATTCTCTTCTTATCTAGTATTCTAAACGTTCTTGGCCCAAAATACATTGTCTATAATGATTTTCTCTCTAAAATTGGAGCAAGAGATATTCCACTCCAGCAGCTAGAAAGAGGCCCCTTCCAAACTTATTCTGAAGTTCCCACTGGAAAATGTATGTATCTCACGTACCTAGTCTTTCAAGCAAGTGTTATAAATCTTGTCTATACAGTAATTAGAGTTATCTGAAAGGGAATATAGGCTGCTTGTCTACATTAGTTAAGATAACTTGTAATTTCTTGGGAAGAAAATTCAGAAAATGAAAGTTATCTCTGTATGGAATTCCAGTATCCAAAGGATGAAATCTCTCACAAAATTTTCCATGTAATATGGTTCAAAAAGGTGTAATATAAGCATGCTACTGCACCTTATTTCCCCTCTGTAACTCCTGGAAAGATGCCACAGAACATGCAGTTTACATCTAGTCCTTGCTTGACATTAGTAAGAAATTACCGTTGATCAGCTTAGCAGACAAAAGAGAACCAAATTCACCGTTCCGTCTTCCAGTCTTTGTTCTTGACAGGTGTTCTATCCTCTTGCCTTCCACAGTCTGTAAACTGGAATACTGCTTCATGTCCAGTTCACATGGCAAATTGAAAGGAAAGGAATGACTCTTGAGAAGGCAGAATGAAGAAGCAAGTTGATTTTTAGCATCCTCCTCTTCTTAATATGTCCTCTATTGCTCAGTCAGGTACTGTGACCAGGATGCATGAGGACCCCGCTGAGGCATCTTGACAGTCTCTAAACTCTGAGGAGAATTTGGATGTCCCTGCTGGTTCCAATAGAGCTCAAGGGCCCAAAAAGTTGGTGGTGGGGGAGGGGGGTGGTGGGCAAGTTCTCCCTCCCAGCCCTGATTTGTCTATTTAAGGCTTGTTCCCAACATCTATCAGATCAGGCTGTTGAAGTGCATTTATTACTCTCAGGTAATGTCTCTGGTGGGTTGAGGCAGCCCCATGTCATTTAAAGTTTGGTTGGTTTTCCAGCACCAAACCAGAAAAAGCATTTTGCAGGTAATTGCTTCATAAAGAAGCAATAAAGAAGCAGATTTCACAAAGGCAGAAATGGAAAGTCTACTCCTAAAGAAGGTTAATATAAGTCTTAGTGGCAATACAGATGAGACATAAACAAAGCAAATTTTCTTTTTCTACTACTGCAGTAAGTTCCTCTACCATTAAATATTATATTTCAATATACATGGTTGATCTGCAAAAATAAGATAATTGATGTGAAAATAATTTGTAAATACAAAGCAGCTTAGTTCTGTAAGCAGTATAGTTACAATAGTAGTGATAACATTATTACTATTATTTTACTCTTGTTACTATTACTGGTGGTAGTGATAGTCAATTCCTGTTCAAATGGCAGAAGACTTAAGAAGGGGAAATACACTAGAGATTTAATTGTTAATGACTTGCTGATGATTTATTCTAGCTCTGTAGAAATATATATATTTACTATTTTCTCAGTGATCCTAGGAAAATAATATAAAATATTATATCATATTATGTATAATATGCAAATAAATACTAATGTGAACACATAATCACTAATGTTGTACGTGTATAAGTATCAGCCATGGTGTAATGCATAATATTATATGACAAAATTTTAATGTAGACTCCACACACATTATAATAAAATACACATCAAGTTAAAATGGAGTTAAACCTCATATCAAAGACATCAATTATCATATATTTTAATTAGAAACCTATCTTTAATTTCTTTGCTAAGCACAAATTATGTATTATAATATTGTGTAAAATGTTAAATTGACCTTAGAAAGGCAAGCATTCATGCTTATTTGTACACTTCGAGCATGTTATGTAATATTTTACTAACGAGTACCACCAATAAATCTAAGGAAAGCAGCTCAGGGTAGTTTAAACAAACGATTAGTGTAGACAATATGGGCATAAATCTTTTCTGCTCTTAATATACCTGTAGAGATAGGAACCTATTTTATAGGTAAATGCAAGTGCTAAAATTATAATCTTAATGTGCATATTTAATTGACTTTATATTGTCACAATACTTTGTCTCAAGGCATTTAAAAAATATGCCTTATCTAGAGAGTAAAGCCTGTTCTTGTACCTTCATTTCAGTGAGAATGTAGAACTGACCCTATGGTGTCTCTATATGTAAGCCTCTGTAGCATTTCCAGGAGCAATAATGTGTATTTAGTCATCCACAAATCCTGTTATCTTTTGTGATATTCATTCATGAATAAGGTAGGAAGAGGCAAGTGGAGTTCAGAGTTGAGGTAGAAGCTATAGCAAAATGGTAACCTAAGACAATTTTAATTCGTGTGAAAAGTCTCAAGCCCACTTTGGCTGTATTTTCCGTAGTCTTTCACCATATGCCTTAGAGCAGAAGTTAACCTTCAGGTTTTGATGTTTGAGAGATGGAGAGATAACTCCATGATTTGTATGAAATACAGTTATTCAACCAATTTGAGGGACTGGTGAATAGTTTTAAGGATTATGATTTATTATTACTTTACCTAACTTATCTAATTCAATGAAGTGTAGATGTTTGTGATTTAAATACATAATAAAATATATTTCCTTCTATTGGCAACTTTGACCCAGTTCTTTCAGGGCATAATTAGGTTGGTCTGTCTATATACAGATCAACCAATTTCAAAAGAGCTGGATGTAAAGTAACAGTCATTTTCAATATTTATTTTCGTATGAGAGCAAAATCTCTAGAAAATAGACTTTTCTTTTTAAGAAACAAGGTCTCATTCTGTCATCCAGGCTGGAGTGCAGTGGTGCAGTCGTAACTCACTTCAGCTTTGAACTCCTGAGCTTGAGCAATCCTCCCACCTCCCACCTCAGCCTCCTGAGTAGCTAGGATTACAGGTGCACACCACCATGCCTAGCTAATGTTTAAAAACTTTTTTTGTAGAGACAGGGTCTCGCTATGTTGCTCAGGCTGGTCTCTAACATTCCTAGCCTCAAGTGATCCTCCCACCTTGGCTTCCCAAAGTACTGGGATTACAGGAATGAGCAACCATGCCCAGCTGACTAAATATTTTGATCAACCCAGATAGTTGCATTGCATTGATATAACTTTTAAAAGCAATTATAGTAAGAGTTTTGATAGACTGCACACAAAATAAATGTGCAGCTGATGGGAACATACATTTTAAAAATTATATTATTTACCTGGCTGACTAAATATTTTTGATCAATCCAGATAGTTGGCATTGAATTGATATAATTTTAAAAAGCAACTATGGTAATAGTTTTGATAGACTGCACACAAATTAGATGTGCAACTGATAGGCACATACATTTGAAAAATCATATTCTATTTACCTTTCTGTAATGATCCATGTATCTGACCATTATCTGATCCATTTATATTGCAGTAAATTGTGTAACTTCATAAAGTGTCTCTATTCTTCTTTATACCTTTGCTAATTAATAAAAAAAAGTACCTATAAAACGTATTTTTTGTTCTTTGAAAACATTTTTGTAACTCTTTTATAGATGCTATTTTTATATGTAAATATGAACAATCATAATTTTTTAAAATGGTAAGATTCAATTTTTCTGAAGTGGGGGCAGCTATGGTTTATTTTACTTTATTTTATTTTTATTTTTGGAGACAGGGTTTTCTTCTGTCACCCAGACTGGAGTGCAATGGCACAATCTTGACTCACTGCAACCTCCACATCCTGAGCTCAAATGATCCTCCTGCCTCAGCCTTCGAAGCAACCGGGACTACAGGCATGTGCCACCATGCCTAGCTAATTTTTGTATTTTTTGTAGAGACAGAGTTTCTCCATGTTCCCCAGGCTCGTCTCAAACTCCTGGACTCAAGGGATTCGCCCACCTCGGCCTCCCAAAGTGCTGAGATTACAGGCATGAGACACCTCACCCAGCCAAAGGGCAGCTATGTTATAACTCAGTTTGAAAGGTGAAAAAATTAAAAATTGAATTACTGATGAACCATTGTGCTGTCGTAAACTTCCTTAAGCTTTGTATTCTTTCAGAGTACCTTAGGGGAATTTCAAGACTCAACTCATTGAGTTTTAAATGAATAGTTATGAAAAATATATTTTATGTTGAATCAGTGGACTGGCATCAAAGAGACAGCACACTCCAAAGGTTTAATAGAGGACTATTAAAGAAGGAATTATGTATTATATTACATATAATATGTAATATATTCTATATATACTCCAACAGGGCTAGGGAAGCACACGAGACTAGCAACAGTGGGGAATTCTGAGTCCTGGCCTAGGATCCTGAAAGCTAGAGGAGAGAGGATGGTGTTATGAGTGGTGGCTGTAGGGAAACAGTATCAATACCAAAACTGCAGTGATCTAAAGGTAACAAAAGGATAAATACCATGGCCTCTTTCTTCCAGCCTTCCCATTGCCTGCCAGTACCTTCTATTCATTGATCTCAGCTAGAAGCCAGAGGTCAGCCTCCTGTGGCACAGACCAAGTCAGAAGAGGATGGAAGTGGATCTGCTGAATCAGAGAAAAACAATTAGTGTTAGTTTTTTATTTTTGTGGTAACAAATTACCACAAGTTTAGAGGCTAATTTCAACACAAGTTTATTATACAGTCCTGGAGATCAGAAGTCCTACATTCAAGAGGTTGGCAGGAGGCTGTGTTAGCAGTGGCTCATGCCTGTAATCCCAGCACTTTCGGGGGCCGAGGCGGGCTGATCATGTGAGGTCAGGAATCTTGGCCTGGCCAAGATAGTAAAACTGTATCTCTACTAAAAATACAAAAATTAGCTGGATGTGGTGGCTCATGCCTGTAATCCCAGCTACTCAAGAGGCTGAGGCAGGAGAATCACTTGAACCCAGGAGGCAGAGGTTTCAGTGAGCTGAGATCACACCATACACTCCAGCCTGGGTGACAGAGGAGAGTCTATCTAAAAAAAAGAAAGAAAAAGAAAAAAGAAGAAAACAGATTAGCAGGGATGCCTTCCTTATGGAAGCTCAGGGGAGAATTGATTTATTTGTCTTTTCCAAATTCTAGAGGCTACATACTTTGCTTCACTTTTGACTCCTTCCTCCAATCACTTCAACTTCTACTTCCATTGTCACATCCTCTTTCACTCTGACTCTCCTGCTTCCTCTCATAAGGACCCTTCTGATTCATTGAGCCCACCTGGGTAATCTCTTCATTTTAAGATTCTTAACTTAATCCCATACATTGCAATGCATGGTAATATATTCACAGGTTTTGAGGATTGGCAGGTGAACATCTTTAGGAAGCGAATTTTCTGTGTACAGACCACAGATCCCAACTAGCTATGCCTATGAAAGAAGTTGACATCTCTGCTATAGGGAGAGTAAAACTAAAGACTGTTATACATTTTACAGTTAAGAAGGAATTGCTTTTTATAATTTGAAAAGTATTTTCTTTTCTGAAGGATACAAAAATTATTGACCCAGTGTTCCATTGAATTTTAACTGTTGTATATATTTAGTCCTTTATGTTCGAATGCTTTCTAAAGTTGCCACTTTCCAAGTTACCCTCTCCACATCTCATGGCAAGAATACTTTAAGATTTTTCATAAACTGACTTGGAAAAATTATAACAGCTAGGTTTTATTGAGTTATTATGATTTTCTACCCACTTTCATATGCCATTTCTACAATATCAATAAAAATTAGATACTATTAGCAATAATTTATTTATTTATTACTATTATTATTATTATTTAGAGACAAAATCTTGCTCTGTCATCCAGCTGGAGTGTAGTGACGCGATCATAGCCCACTGCAACCTCAAACTCCTGGGCTGAAGTAATCCTGCCACCTCAGCCTTCAGAGTAGCTGGAACTAAAAGTTCACACCACTGTGCTGGGCTATTTTTTTTTTTAAATTTTTTGTAGAGATGGGGGGCGGGTCTCATATGTTGTGCAGGCTGGTATCGAACTCCTAGCCTCAAGTGATTCTTCTGTCTTGGCCTCCCAAAACACTGGGATTACAGGAATGAGCCACTGTGCCTGGACAGTAGTATTTTAAAGATGTTGAGGCAGAAGCATAAGTTAAGTAATATGCTTCAGGTAGTGTAACTAATGTGTAATGCGTGGATATGTTACCATTTTCTATTTGTTTTCCCTAGATCAACTTTCCACCCTTCTCTGCCCTCCTGTGAGAGGCTGAACTATTCACACTGTCTCAACCACATTCTCTTTTCCCCTGGCTTCTGGTTGGCTTTAGCCAATGGGACATATTAACAGGGTCTTAATGGTGAAAGAAGAAAGAAAAGGAGTGATTTTCCCCTATCCTACTGCCACTTCCTGTTCCTTTCCTGCCTTGCTAGGGAGGGTCTGCTTCCCTGTACAACTATAGCTCTTACTGGTGCCCATTCCACTTCTACCACATTCTGGTAACACCATTTCTTGAGTTCTTGGTGGGTCATAATGGCTTCCTTTTTTTTTTTTTTTTTTTTTTTTTTTTGAGATAGAGTTTTGCTCTTGTCACCCAGGCTGGAGTGCAGTGGCTCGATACTGGCTTACTGCAACTTCCACCTCCCGAGTTCAAGCAGTTCTCCTGCCTCAACCTCGCAAGTAGCTGGGATTACAGGCGCCCACCACCATGCCTGGCTAATTTTTGTATTTTTGGTAGAGACGGGGTTTTGCCATGTTGGCCAGGCTGCCCTGACCTCAGGTGATCTGCCCGCCTCGACCTCCCAAAGTGCTGGGATTACAGGCGTGAGCCACTGCCCCAATCCAATGGCTTCCCATTTTTGCTAGCCCCATGTTTCTTCACTATCCTTTGTTGTTTTTCTCAATCTTCCCAACACCTCTGCGAATAATTCCTTCCTTAAATTATTTCCAGTTTAACTACTTTGAACGTGCATCTTTTTTTCTCCCTTTGGAAGTAGTTGCAATTTGATTAAAAGGAAAATTGACTTTAGAACCTGAGCCCTTAATCACTCCAATATATTGACTTGAACAAAAACATATCCCCCAAGCAAATGAATTTATAGCTTGAAATAAATTAGTCACATGTAGTCAATTGCTTGTATACTTGATTTTAGTTACTAATTTTTTCAAAACAATGACTAACTGAATTAAGCCAGTTTTACAATTTTCACTATGTGAACATAGCATACTTTATGTTGTGTATAATGGGTATATCAGTTAATAAACCTATCTGTAAATGTAAGGCCAGCTCACCCTTGTTGTCATCCTGCCATCACTAAGCATTGTTTATAGCATCTTATCTATCATTCTCTGATTTCATCCTTTGCAGAGAGTTTGGGTGTGATTCATTAACATTGGAATCTCATCAAGTTGTCCCTCAGAGAAAGGGACTTTCACCCATCACAATATACAGTATACATCTGTTCTTTTACAGGTTTCTTACCACTTTCTAAGTGGTGCTGATGTCTGTTTCCTTGACAACAAGGTAGGGTGAGCACTGAAATGATACCGAGTGCATGTCAGGTATATTCGCAAAGTGAGTTGTAGTTGTTCAGAAGAAATACATCAGAGTAACCTTGTCTTCTTTTGTGAGCAAAGATGCTAATGAAGGAGCTTCACATTGCAGGTGGTTTCTATGGAGCCAGTAGCCAGATACACATGACACTCAACACTGGCCTATTACATTTTTACATTTGTTTACTACTACTGTTCATTTCTTTTCCCCTAGTTATTTCTTAAGTACACATCCTGACCAACTAGTTTACTACTTGGAAGCTAAGCAAACACTTGATCTATTCCTTTTTGATTGTGGGACACAATTAAGGTATAGCCTGAACATCTCCAGTGGTCTTTGTATCAAAAACATGTAGTTCAACAATATTATAACAGTATAATAATTATTCTGGGATATCGCAGCAGATCAATCAGAAGCCTTCCTAAGCAGTTGTTCCTGTAAGTCTAAATTACAACTTCTGTATTGATAAACCTCTGATGTAATAAGATCCTAAAACTATTTATGAATCATAAAAAAGCTATTAGATTGTTTTTATAGTCATTGGATGTTAAATGTATATTGATGTGTTCTAATTATTTGAAAGTTGTTAATTCAAACATGGTGAGTTTGGAATATCTATTAAGGAGAATACGATTAGCGAACGCATTCCTTTTCCTGATCATGACAGATAGAGTTTACTCTATTTGACTAATGATCCTCCTGAAACTGAAACATCTGGGATGCTTCAGTTAAAAATTAAATTATATAAATGATGTAATCTTTGGCTACAATTATGGTGTATGTGTATTAAGGATTTATAATTTTCATTCTCTTTAATAGTAAAGAGATTTTCCAAACATTTAAGGATGTTCTCCAAAGCCTATAACTTTTTAAATACGTGCTTAATGGTTTCATATACAAAATTGAACTATGAAGACAGGGAGTGCAATGATAGATGCTAGAGGCTGGGAAGCACAGTGGGAGAGAAGCATAGAGGGGAGGGAGTGGTTATGGTGCAAACATACAGTCAGATAGAGTGAATAAGACCTAGTGTTAGTGACACAGTAGGGTGACTATAGTTAACAATAATTTATTGCATATTTAAAAGTAACTAAAGGAGTAAAATTGGAATGTTCTTAACACAAAGAAATGATAAAGGCCTGAGGTGATGGATATCACAATACCCTGATTTGATCATTACACATCGTATCCCTCTATCAAAAACTCACATATGTCTCATAACTGTGTACAATTATTATGTACCCACAATTAAAAATAAAAAATTAAAAGAGGCATACCTACATTCCTATTGGAAAAAAATGATAATTGATTCAGGGAACTTACACTTTTCTATCAATTAAGCACATTGAGGATATAACTAAGTACACATAATATAATATGAATTTCTTTCACAGACTATGAAGACTGTGTCTCTTTTAGTTGTAAATAAGGGCTTATATTATCCAAAGAAATATTGTATTAATTCGCTGTTAGTAGATGTCACAGTTTTTTAGTTGCATAATTTAATTGCTATTTATTTTTATAAACATGAGGTATTTCAAAGAGCTGAAAGATGCAGCACTAAATATATACATTTTGAAGAACTTAAACACAGAACTTTCCATTTATCCAGTTCTACGCACCAAACACAAGCAAATACATTAACAGGAAGAAAGAGGCTAAGAAAAAGGCATAGAGAGAGAGAGAGAGAGAGAGAGAGAGAGAGAGAGAGTAAATTTCTTTACCAAAATTTCTTAGTTCAAAAAGCGATAAAGTAATATCTACTCAAAACTTTCACAACTCATTTTCATACAAAAATGTAAGTATCAAATTTAGTTATATATTAGCGTCATACTAAGGTATACAGGCAGTGTAAGAATTAGCACACTACATAACAGAGATTAATAATATATTTGTATACAAAACATGCTACTCAAACATTGAGGTATTATTACAGTTCTTAGGTATGAACTTCCAACCTAATACTGGCCGCAAAAGCCACATCTCATTACCCAAGATGTATACAAAAGGCGGATGTGTCAATGGTGTTTACAGAAATGTTCCCCAGGGGTATCCAATGGCAAACCCCTTATGTGGTATCTGCTGGAACTTAAGCACTATTATAAAAGAAGGAATGACTTTCTGTTGTTTGGAAACTTGGAACACACAAGGTGACTTCAACAGCCCAGAGGTTCCCAATTGTCACAAACTTCTACCGCTGCCATGGACGTGAGGTGGAGGAGGCCACAAGGCCACCCAGCATCCTGGGATGCAGGCTCTCTGAGGTCCCCTCACACCAGTGGTCCTGCTCCCCAGCCACAGCAGAACTTGACAGGGGAACTATTTGAAAGTAAACCAGAGATGTCACAGTTTGAGTCCCCTCTGAAGCAGACATTGAAATGGAAGATTAATATGAAGGCATTTCATTAGAGTGTCCTTTGGAAAGGAAAGGAGGCAGGATTGGACAGGGAGAGAATTTGGGCCATGTCTTTGTTGATACAAATGCAACAAAGGCCTCAGCCAACCTCTTGGTAGCTCTAAGCTGGGATGGCCCTTTTAGGTTTTCCCAAATTTTGAAGAGGGGTTCTAGCCTTTACAGCCCCATGTTTACTAGGCACTGGATTTGGGCTTCTGTGAGAGGTAAGGCAGTTCTCTTCAGCCAGTGGTAATTCTAAAAAGGGCTGAGCACCAGTCTGAAAGCCTTCAACAAACTTCTCAGAAGCTGGAGAATCGTTTTCTCAGTCCTGAAAGGAGAATTTGGGCAGGACATCACAGCATCTCTGACAATCCAACCCTTGAGCTACTTGACTCCACTTGCTTCATATATGTGGCTAATTGGTTTCTTCATTGTGAACTCTAGGGGCCTCTTTTCTTCAGGAAAACCAATAAGAGAAAGTTTAGTGGAGGATCCACAGCCTTTGCTGCCGCAGCTGGTCTCAGGGCTGCCATTGAAACAGCATCTCCCTTCCCTACTATCTATTTTAGAGTGCCTCATGTTCAGTTAGCAACCCTGCTAGTCTAGATGGTTATTTAGTTGGGTGACCAATATCCTCACCTCAGGGGGGTCCACACTGCTGGTTACCGTGCTCTTCTGAAGATACTGCATTTGTCCATTTGCCATTGACATTGGACAAGGGGGTGCCAGAAATATTCCAGCTTGACCACCTGAGTGCCAGACATATTCCTTCTTGCCCCCATTGTGTAACAGCAGCCCTATCTCCTCTTGATGATCTGAGTTAATTGCTCCCTCCAGGCTGAAAATTTTTCTTTTTGTTTGTTGGTACCTTGGTACAAGGAATACATAGTGTCCAGGCAAGAGTTGTAACTTAAAGTGCAACGAGACTCTTTCTGTGTTCCCCGGTGACAGGATTACAGAGCCAGGAAATGCGAATTTCTCAAGTGAGTCACTGAGAATGATGGTAAGCAGGACTACTCCTGCTTCTAGCATTTGATTCCAGACCTGTGTATTCTATCTATTGGAATCTTTGCACTATTTAATAGTAATTGATTTAGTGTGTATATGTGTCCTGAAACATAACACCTGTCTTTGGAGGGCATCGTCCCTAAGCTAACACCTCAGCTGTACCTGTAATAGGCCATTAAATGCTCTGTGGGGATATCAGCTACTGTGGTGATAGGGTCAGTAGATTTTATGGTCATAGCAAAGCTATCACACCAGCTTTGCTATAAAGTGGGCCCATAGGTCTGATGCAAAGTTATAGGAGATGATGTGCCAGCCTATCAAACATTTTGTAAGTCCCTGGAGAGCGGTGGCTAGTTGAGGCTCTGTGGATAAGAATGTCACACCCACAATTAGAATATGTGTCAGTTACTGACAAAATAAATCACTGCCCCTTCCTGGGATAAAAAGGATCAAATGTAATAGACTTGTCACCAAGTGGCCAGCTTGTTTCCTCAAGGGACAGTGCCATATTAGATACTTAGTATTGGTCTTTGTCAGCAGGTTGGAATTTTGCAGCAGTAATGGTTATTAGCATTGGTTAATGTGAAGCCACCTTGCTTAGTCCCTGCTTAGCAACCATTCCTACCTCTCTGGCTATTCCATTTGTGCAGTCATTGTACCAGCACTGTCATGTTTGATGACAGATGTTGACTCATATCAGCTGGCTGAATAATTCTATGTGTCTGGTTGTTCACTGTACTTTCTATGGTGGTGGATGTTCTCTCATCAACACTTTTGGGAGGAAGAAATGAAGCAGGATTGAGCTGAATTGGCTATAGTCACAATAGGGCCTTAGGTGACCCCAGGAGGGGCTTGAAGTTTTAAACCCATTTATGCTTAGTGTTCCATTATTGGAACACTAAGCTTGTGGGAATTATTTACATCCTACTGCTCAAGGTCATTTCCAGGGTCTGATTTTTCACACAAAAATGTTTGCAACCTCCAGCATAAATGGATTAATGGCTCTTCAGAATTTTCCAGAGTTGAGAAAAGAGAGCTTGACATTTATAACGCAGAGTCAATGAGTCATTGGGTTTGGGCTGCTCTGGGAAGGGGAGCATAACCTTAGGTAAGGTGATTCTTTTTAGCCCTTTCACCTGAGCTCCCAATTAACCTGCATTATGTATCCTAATACGTTTTAGATAGATGAGAATGGAATCGCTTCCATTGAGGATTGGGAGCTGACTAAACAGGCCAGAGACCTATGCTATCTGACAGACTATTTTTGAGAATTAGTTTCGTTTGACAAGTTCCTGGCCACCAGTTGTAAAAGAATTGGCCATTCATTTCCTGAATGTTGATAATCATGTACACAGGGAACACTCCCTGGTGCAGCTTAAACACTTGACTAAAGACTCCCTCGTTTGTTTGATCTTGTGAATATGCTCGTCTGATCTGTTTCTAGTGTATCTTGCTTAAAAGGTTACTTATCTTGCTTCCTTCCAATCTCAGCAAATCTCTTGAAAAAGTCCTGTTGCAGTTATGACCTGATGTGATTCTAAACATATGCTCAATTCTAGTTGTCACCTGGAACCACTAACCAATGACCAATTCATTCTATGCTCTCTTAGTACAAAGAACTCATTTATTGAAAACTAAAATTATATGCATTGTTCTTTTTTTGGAGATGGAGTCTTAGTCTGTCGCCCAGGCTGGAGTGCAGCGGCACGATCTCAGCTCACTGCAAGCTCCACCTCCCGGGTTCACGCCATTCTCCTGCCTCAGCCTCCCAAGTAGCTAGGACTACAGGCACCCGCCACCATGCCCGGCTAATTTTTTGTATTTTTAGTAGAGACAGGGTTTCACTGTGTTAGCCAGGATGGTCTCGATCTCCTGACCTTGTGATCCGCCCGCCTCGCCCTCCCAAAGTGCTGGGATTACAGGCACGAGCCACCACGCACGGCTGCATTATTCTTTGGAATATGATAAGATTAATTTTATTAAAGTACAAGTTCGATCAATAAGGAGATTTGGGCTAGTAAATAAAACTAGAAGATCAAAATGCCTGCTAAACTGTAAGTAAAATATTCAGGATTTTACACAGAAGGAACAAAAGTATATAGCAAACTAAATGAGTCAGAATTAACATATGTCAACCAGCTGCGGTGGCTCACGCCTGTAATCTCAGCACTTTGGGAGGCCGAGGCGGGCGGACCATGAAGTCAGGAGATCGAGACCATCCTGGCAAACACGGTGAAACTCCGTTTCTACTAAAAATACAAAAAAATTAGCCGGGCGTGGTGGCGGGAGCCTGTAGTCTCAGCTACTCCGGAGGCTGAGGCAGGAGAATGGTGTGAACCCGGGAGGCAGTGGTTGCAGTGAGCCAAGATCGTGCCACTGCACTCCAGCCTGGGCGACAGAGCCAGACTTTGTCTCAAAAAAAAAAAAAAAAAGAATTAACATATGTTAGGGTACACTTTCTTCCTTCACATGTCATGCCCTCCTTTCAGTTTTATAGGATAAAGACAAGTCTTGTAGGAAGGAGGGGTGATGATGAACAGACACCATTTCCTACTCTTTAGGTTTGGTTGAGAATTGAACTAAGTGTGGATTCACGTTATGTTTCGTTAGTATCTGTGAGGAGAGAATTCACAGCTTTTATATCGTAGCAATTTAGATAAAAGAAAGCTATATTCTATACAGTGCTTATACTCTTGAAGTAGATATAAGAATAACTCACATCAGTGTAATTCAAAGTTACTATGAGAGTAAAGAGAAATGATCTATCTCATCTGTTTGGGTATGTAAGGAAAATCTTCACAAAGAACTTACCCTAATTCTTGGGAAAGACCCGATTTCTGCATTCAAGAATCACATGATTGCAACATTTTTAAATGTCATTCATTACCAATATGGATTTAGCTCCCCACTTTGTCAAATAAACAGCCATTACACCATGTGTATATCTGTAACAACTAGATTGAAATATCTTTTCAGATTAAGTACCGCTTTTCAAATCAAAGGTCTTTAAGTTCATGATATTTCACTGCAAGAATGTTCAAACACTCTTCCCAAGAATTTTGGCATCCAGATATAACGGAAGAGCATACCAGAGAGAGGGGGTATGACCTTAAGAGCAGAAGTGAAAAGCCATCAGAACATATTTGGGCATAGTCAGTAGAGTATGGTTGGAGCATCAGATAATTAGCGTACTGGTGAAAGGAAAGGCAAGAAACGTATAGAAACTGATAAGAATTTTGGAGGCCATAAAGCCTAAAGCAAATTTAAGCTAAACAAAATTTGTTAGATTCACACAAGAGAACTGTGGCAATGATGGAAGAGGAGATGCTGGAAGTACAGGTTATAAGACTGTTGTAATAGCCTAGATATGCAATTAAAAGGCATAATCTAGTCTTGTTAGTAGCAATAAAATAGAGAGGATAAGTGGGAAAGAAAGGAATGAGAGCTAACAGAACTTGGTGATTAATTTTAAGGCGAAGTGGACCTTCATGGGAAAATAAATCAAAGAAGATCAAAAATTTTAGCCTAGGTGACTGAACACTATATGAATGCCCACTAATTTAAATAGAACTATTAGGAAGAATTTGGTGTAGAAGTTATGGCATTTTAAGTGGCAACAAAGCATCAGGTGAGAAAGTTAACCAAACAGTTGAAAATATAGGTCTAGAGTTAAAGTTAGAGGCTAGTTTCAAAGACTAAGATTTGGTTGTGAGCTACAAGGAATAACAGTCAAACTAAAGTAAATGGAAATTAAATAGCTTGATCTGCTCATCTCTTCTGATCTGGATCTTGGGATCGTGTGTCTGTAGTTTGAAGAAATTTCCACAAGGTGGTGATGCATTCTTATTAGGTAGTGTAGACTTCAGGTTTCAAATTATTAACAGGAATCTAAAAACAACTATTTGCTTCCTTTTTGGCATCCTTCTGAAGTCATTATTTGATGTGCTATATGAAAATATTATTTACTAACAAAGTATAACTAAATCATTTATCTTGTTATTTTCAAGAGATACCAAGAATGTAAAACTTATTTGGAGTAAAAATTACACTGCTTGTGAAGATTTAGGATAATTAAGGGCTGTCCCAACTTTTCATGAGAAAATAAAATTAGACATTTTCTCAGATTTTTGGCATGATTTGTTATATAATCTCACTTCTGTTTGCTTTTATGACAGGATGCTCATTTGAACTTTTTATTTTTCAGATCAATCTTTCTTTGTTCCACTTGTCTCATATTTTTAAGTGTAAATTGTATTTTCTTTCTGGTTTTGAAAGCATTGTTCTACCCACACTCTAGAAATTCAAATCTTCTTGACAGCCATATCCCACTCACACTTGCTTAAAGATCTAAATAAAAACATGTACTCTTCTCATGTGAATGAGTCATCAGCGAATCATATAATATTACAAATATAGGTTTGTATATAAGTATCCAAAATCTTAACCTCATGTTTTTATAACTGTTTGTGATATTTCTCCCACATTCATTATCTGTATTGAAAACATAGTTTAATGTATCAGTAAAAACTTATAAGTTGCTTAAGAGTCTGATTGAGAGGATGTAGATTGTGTTTCAGTCATATCTTAGCTCTTCTCCTAATAAGATGGTTGTTTAAAATTATTGTGCATTATTCATTGTCTTCTTTACATTGTTAAATGAAAATGTGGGTTTAAGAGATTAGGTTTACTTAAAGGTCCAGAAAAAACCCATTCATTGGAAGAAAAAGTACAAGTATCAACTTGAATTGAAAGAGGAGAACTCATAAAAGATATTTCCTTGACTATGTTCTTGTCTTCATTTACCAGGCATGCAATGACTTTCCATAAGTGAGAAATTTTTAAAAAATGTAAAGAAATATGAAAAGTGTTGTTGGTACCAGAATGCTTTTCCACACTACAAGAACACAAAATATATTGAAAACATCATTCATTGTGAAATGCCATGGAGAACCATGTTGATACAGCAGAAGGCGTCAAACATCTTCAAAGATCTGAATAAAAAAGCAATGTAGGAGAGAGATGATTCAAGATAAGACCTCAGGTTGAGCAGGTCTGAGCTGCCTCAGAACATTTGAAAATCATGCAAGACCATGTAGTTTGAAGGTCATGCATGAATCAGCTGCCACTGATACTGAGACTGAAGTGGTCTCCCTTAGTGAATTGCAGAAAATTATTGATGAGTGTGGTTATTGTGCAAAGCAAAATTTCAATATTGATGAAATGAATGTCTTTGGAGATGAATGCCATCATGTAGGTTTATTTCAGATAATTAGGAAAAACCTTGTCTTGGTCCATTTTCTGCTGCATTATGGCAGATTGGGTAATTTACAAAGAAAAGAGGGCTGGGCGTGTTGGCTCATGCCTGTAATCCCAGCTGCTTGGGAGGCTTAGGCAGGAGAATCACTTGAACCTGGGAGGTGTAGGTTACAGTGAGCAGAGATCATGCCATTGCACTCCAGCCTGGTGATAGAGAGAGATTCCATCTCAAAAAAAAAAAGAAAAAAAAAAAAAAAGACGTGTAAAGATGAAAGATGAATAGATATAATAGATAATGGAGGAGGAAGATAGTGAATTTCAGTTATGGTCCTGAGAACAACTGCATTGATGAGGGCTGTAATTTGTCTCGCTTGTCTCCATCTTTAAGAGGAAGACCTATAGAAAGTTCCTGAGGAGATCCCTTATTTTAAAACTTATTCAGAGAAAGATGAGTCAATCCAGGAAACCAGGGAATGGCTGGGGGAAAATAAATGATGTCTAGCACTATCAGAGCCAATAGAAGAGAACATTTTAAGAAGGAAGGCCCCTAGGAGGTGAAGTCCATGAGAAGTATGAAGTACCTGAATCTTAAAGACGCATGGAGAAGGAGATTCGTGCATTGAAAGAGTAGACTGTGGCAGCCATGAAGAGAGTTAGTACAGAGCATAGATGACTGATATCCCCCAGCTGCCGTACCATCCAATCAACTGTGGTGTTCTTGCCAAGGCTGCCCTCTCCCAGAGTTCCTCACAGCCAATGACTGAACACTGCAAGAGAACTAGTGTCAGGTCATTTTTGCCTAATGATGGACGCTTCTACAGGCCCCTTTGCTTAGGGGCTCCCTACCAACCAGACCAAGATTTTTTCCAAAATGCTATGTAGTCTGAAGCTCTTACCCTATCCTCATTTCTTCCTTGTCTCTTTTCAAAAGTGTCATACCTGCATAGTAGTCTGAAGGTTCCTCCCTCCTCCTTATGATCCTGTACTCTATACTTCACAAGCATTTTCCACTACAAATCTCTTATCGCTTGCTTCTCACAGCTTCCAAACTGACACACTCACAGGTCTGAAATTTGGTGGAGATAGCACATCTCATTACACTTGGCCTCAGCTGGGGCTACTCAAAGGCTAGGAACTAGAGTTATCTGAAGACTGATTCACATCTTTGGCATTTGAAATTGGCTCTTGGCTAAGACCTTGTCTGTGGCTGTCAACTAGAATGCCTACATGTGGCTTCTCCCTGTGGCTGGATTTCTCCCAACATATTTCCTTGACTCCAAGTCCTAAGAGAGAAATAGTCAGACAGAAGCCTTGTTACCTTTTTTGACCTAGCCTCAGAAGTCACACAACATCGTATCTACTGCATCCTGTTTGCCATACACAGGGCCAACTCTGACTCATTGTGGGAGGCAATCACATACAGACATGATTACCAAGCAGTGTAGATCATTGGTAGCCATCTTAGACACTAGTTACCTCAGTCTAAATGTAACACAGAAAAATGGATATATCTTGAAAATGTTGTGTTAAAACAAAGAAGCAAAAGAAAATACTTTTATCAATGTCAAATATGTACATAAACACCAAACCACAATACGTATCTTATAAGAATATATACAACAAAAAGTTATGAATCAAACATTTTAGAATGGCTGGCATAGGGAGAGAAGCAGGATGATAATGAGAAATAGGAATAACAATCTGAAAAAAATATATATTTTGTTTTAACAAATGTTTAATTCAAATGTAATTTTCCATTTACATATAACCATTTATATTTCAAAATGATGTTCACATCATAATATGCAAACTACTATTGGAAAATGAAGATAAGACTGCAACTCCATTACTTTCCTAAGAGCAAGAATTTCAGGCAATACGAAACTCTCCCAGTGGAAGCTTTGCTTTGGTTTCTATTCAAACAGCTAATGGTGGTCTGCAACTTTTGCAAATGGTCTTTGATTAAAGTTTCTCATTTGATGAAGACTGGCCAAGGTCTAGGCTCATAATCGATATTAGACCTTTAAGAATGATTATTTCCTGTGTTTTGAGTTCAATTACTTGTATTATGTATGTGTAAAATTTGAAGGCAATGAATATAAATGGCACATTTCACATGTCAGATATTCCTGCATTTAGCCTATACATTAATTTAGATAACATTAGTCATCATTTATATAAGTATTTAATTTGTAGATTCATTATTTGTTCTTTTGAATACACAAATATATTTTAGAATAAATTAGAAAAAAATTGTGAGTTATAAAGACATGAATCTCTAAACTTGAATATTTTCTTGAAGTTACTTCCCTTATAACAGGAAAAAAGTGAACATTTGTGTAAAATGATAATACATTTTTTCATCTTTAAAAGAATACTTTGTGGTTTGCAATGTGATTCTCTTTCATTATGAGTTATGGTTTCACAGAGAATTATTATTGGAGTTATACTAATTATTCATACATGTATATATTATTTCTTTTAACTTTTTAAACCTTTGCCTACAGGTCCCTTTAAAAATTCTTTAGTTTGGCAGTTGGCAACTAGTCAATGCTCAACCAACTTCCTGCAAAAGGACATTATTTTGCATGTCCTTAGAGACTGGATAATTAATGTGTAATGTTTTACTTAAAACTGTAATTAAGTTTAAATTAAAATTCTTTGGGTTTTTAATAGAAGAGGAAGCATTTTGGTGCCTTTTTCACTTAAATATTATATTTGCCAGCCTGCCTGGGCCAAACTGCCTCCATTTATATATACTTAATATTGTTGTTTTAATGTTGGCATTGAGTCTGGAAACTTTAAGAAAACTTTGTTTTTTTTTTTTCTCACCCTCCATCACGGTTGGTTCACTTTAGTTTGTGTTAAACATATGATGAAACAAATAAGACACTAATTGCCATTTGCTATTTACCCCTTTATAGAAATTAGAGAAGTTCTACTTACCCTTTTCTTGAAAACTCATTTTTAAACCTTATAGACTGATCTTCAAGAGCGTTTCTTTCTATTCTCCAAAGGGCAAAGTTAGACGTGTATTTAGATATTCCTTCTCAGTCATCCTTTCTACTTTCTGTTCCTCGCGCACTGGTTCTATTCTGAGGACCAGTCACATGGCTATGAAAATTCGTGAAGAAGTTTCATCAAGAAATGTCAATTGGAAGACCACCCATCTTGTTTCCAGCTTGGATATACATCCCACCCCCTAATTTGAGGGATACCAGCATATTCTGAACTTAAGTGTTTTCAAATTAATCTTCACATTCAATAAACTATGTTAATTTCACCCACTTTGTACTTTTCCTCATTTTCTACTTCCAGTTCTCAGAATTAGAAAATATTTTAAGTTATAATTCATCTACCATTATTCTTACTCAAGAATTTTATTTTAAAATATCTGAAATAGTTGGTAATTTATAATATCTAACGAATAAGCCAGATCTACATAAAACCATAAACACGAGCAGTCACCGAACATGAACTGGGATGTTCAGTAAATCTCCAGTCTGAATGATTTGTCATCGTTAGTGTGGTTGCATTGTGATTATTTCTGGAAGAAACAGGTCAACTAGTTTATAGAAAAATCTAGTCATATTGAATTTTGGCTTCAGCATCTATACTTCGAGCAAGTGGGATCTTTAAAAATATATTAAATTTTGCTATTTTTATTGTATTGTAGCCAAATGCCCAAAAGAAAATAAATGAGAATCTCCAAACTAATCGGGGTCTCTGTCAGGGCTGACAGAAGTATTTAAGAAAGTGAAATAAATGATGTTATATTTAATGTACATAGCCATTGTTCCTCATGATTTGTGTTTTAAGTCTTTTGAAAAGCATTGCTGAGGCAGTAGGAAAATCAGACACAATGAGGACGCTTAATTCAAAAGGACAGTTCCATTTGGGAGCCAGAGTATCTTGTGGGATTTCACTTCTAGAAGTGCCCACCATGAAATCCCTCCTAATTCTCTTTTCGGATACTCTGCCCCCAAACATATCCAACCAAGTGACTCTTTTGGACTCTTTTTTCTCTTAGTTTGGAAGATGAAAGTACTGCTCTTCTACAGGGATTTTAAAGGAGTAAACGACCTCTCTTCATTAACACCACATTTTATCAAGAAATAACACATTCCTTTTATGTGGACAAAGGGTGGAGTGATGTTGGTATTGTGAAATGACTCTCATTTCAGTAAGTCCCATGGAGAGGTAGCCGGTGGTTCTGAATTTGTAGCTTAGGGCACTTAAAGCCATATATTCTTAACCCCAATCCTTAGGGTCCAGTTCCATGCTTAGCACCTAATATCACCTTATGTTTTATTTTATTTTAACCTAGGCATAATATTATCTCAGAAGTCTTCCCTAAAGCCAAGGTTTGCCTAAAAAGGTTCCTTGTCTCTGCTTTGACACTATCTTTCATCTTAACATTTACCTTATGTATGGGACAGTTCAATATTCTCTCACTCCACCTTGTCATTCAGACCATGTTTCAACAGGATTGAGAGAACCCAAGAAATGTTTATCTGGAGTCATGCATGTGCAACTGGACAGTACCTCACTGTAGGCCAGTGATTCTTTTTTTTTGAGGCGGAGTCTCGCTCTGCTGCCCAGGCTGGAGTGCAGTGGCCGGATCTCAGCTCACTGCAAGCTCTGCCTCCCGGGTTCACGCCATTCTCCTGCCTCAGCCTCCCGAGTAGCTGGGACTACAGGCACCCGCCACCTCGCCCGGCTAGTTTTTTTTTTTTTTTTTTTTTGTATTTTTAGTAGAGACGGGGTTTCGCCGTGTTAGCCAGGATGGTCTCGATCTCCGCCCATCTCGGCCTCCCAAAGTGCTGGGATTACAGGCTTGAGCCACCGCGCCCGGCATGCCAGCGATTCTTACCTCTCATTCCCTGCCCATTTTCTGCCCCGGCTTCTGAGTTGCCTTAATATGGGATGACTCTGAGAACCTGCCAGCACTCGTGCACATGCAACCTGAATTTTTCTGAAATTAATGCCAGGGGAGTCACCCTTGACCTATGTGTGACTGGAACTAACAGATAAATGCTTCTCCTCTTTGACTGTTGGGGCTGAGTTGTGAAATGTGCTTTGTAAGGCTCATTGGATAATCCCAGCATGTTTACTTTCCCCATTCTATACTTCTACTTCCTGAGGTCATATTCCCATATAAATTGCTAATATTCAGACCTTCACCCAAGTCTATAATTTTTGGAGAAAACTTGCCCGAAACACTGTAATATATTGGAATAATTTGATTTTGGAATTGTGTCCCCACCGTTACACTGTAAGCTGCTTTCGTATCTAGTACTGTCCCTGGCACATAGGTGCACTCCACCAATCTTTGGAATTAGCATCATTTACAACTTATTTTTTCCAAAATAGTTACACCAATATTGTTACCTTAATACAAATTCAGAAGACCATATTCAAATTATCATATGCATAGTCCTTGAAAACCTGAATGACAGATTTTTACAAACATATTGAATATATTGAATGGAAACTATTTCTTGAAAATGCTTGAACTCTTCATGAATGAGAGAATATCTTATCAGTTGTCAAAGGTCTATTCATACAGATTTACCTTATTAACAAGAATGTATTTCCTACTGTGTTAAGAGCACAGAATTAAATACCTTGGGAGTGAAGAGATGGATTCCTTAGCTTTGAAGGCCTTGAGGTCTATGGAGAGAGGAAAAACCTGCCCTCATTAAATTCCTGGGGAGCAATAGAAAATAAAATGTCAGAATATACAAAATAATGTAACATTAATTGAAAGTTGTGCATAAATTTTTCTAAGAGAATACCAAATCCTTTTAAGGTGATCTGGCATCATGCACTTTATGTTATAAGTAGTAGATTAATCAACTGATCTGTTTATTTCTATCAACACTCCAATAATATGAGTTTATAAACACAAACTGTGCAAAACCTCCTCTGGTAATTTTTAAGCTAGAAATTATGCCTTTCTAAAATAAAAATCTCTTTTCTTTAACACCAAATGATACAATTTCTGTATGGAAAATAAATGCATTAAAAACATGTCTCTAAAATCAGGCTTTCCTATATTCCTAGATAAGTTAAAACTGGACAAATTGATAAGATTTAATAATTTGTCAGATCCAAATGATAAATGGCCCATTTGCCACATTGCTTTGCTCTCTTGATGAATGTGCTGTGCTTGATATATAAATAAAGTAATGAACCCATAAAAGATAAATATTAAGCACATGCTGAACACTTATGTACATACACCAGAAAATTATTCTAAAAGAATCTGCTCCGAAAGTATGGATTTTAACAGCAAAATTCATTCCCTTTGTCTGTAAACTGGAAGATATAGATTTAGTTGCATGGCAGGGCACACTGTAGTTTTGGAGCTAGTGCTAGGTCTCAAATAGGATTTCTGAAAATGGGAAAAACATTTTGTACTATTGTAGAGGGAGACTACTATTGTCATGTAAACAAAGGAAAACCCAATAGTAATTTAAAATGAGTTACATATTTGACAGCTCACTCCCTTGCCAGATTTTCCTATTCTTTCACTAGAAAAATAAATAATGGATTTTGCTTAATTTGCTTTTCCAAGTAAGGAATCTATTAAATATGGTCCCATGATTACAAATACATACATTTTATTACATACAGAAAATTTAAGTGTGATATTTTATAGCTAATTTAAAAAATGGTGTTCTAAATAAAGCAACTGAAATATGATAATATCGTTTCAGGTTATATTTTCATTGGTGTGCAAATATGTTACTCAGCCTATATTTATGGGTTTTGTGATTCAAATGAACAATTTGTATACAAGTGCCATGTTTTTGTGCCAAGAGAATCTATTTCACTCCTTTGAATTAAGTCTTTCTCATTTTTGTAATGCATTCAAAAATCTTTAGAAAAAAATACAATGTAATCTTTTAATAATCACATCTGGAAATGACAAAATTGTCTTATTAAAGGGCAAAAAGAAAATTAAGCTAGAAATACTAGGAAGGAATAATGAATTATAAGTAAGGAAAAAATTGTCTGTTACAAAGGTGGTGTTCGAGGAAAGTATCTTTACTAAACTAGGTAATTTAATGACTGTGTTTCCTCTAGTTTATTTCCTCTGGCTAATGAGAGCTCTATTTTAGAAAACAAGAAGGAAGAAATTTCTCCTGGTTAGGAATCCTAAGTCAGTAGAAATGCATTAATTATATCGAACATATAACTACTTCGTGGAGATAAAGTATATTTTCAGTAGCTTATACATATCTTATACCAGATGTAATGGAAGTGGAATATATCATGGCTATATATGACAATAGAATCACCTAAAATAATGAGCCTACATTATTAATTTAGGAATCTTAAAGGACAGTATTATTCAAGCTCTAACACCTATTTTATCAGTCATGTTATTTAAATGTCACTATGTGCTAGAATTATACAACTGGAAATGACAACTGTTCCTCATTACCTCCCTTTTGAAGCTTACCAAAAGTGCATGCAATAGCATGTTTAATTCATCATAATTTGCTGGAAAGCACATGTAGACCAAATTTAAATGGGAAGACATTTATTGCATTCATAGGATCTACATATTCTGAATTTATTTTGGAGGTGGAAGATGCACCCAGGAGAACTTGCTCATATCTTGATTTTTAGGCATTACAATTACAGTATCTCTGCCAAAATTTTGCATCAGCCATTAACTGACTATATGACATTACACAAGTTATTCAGCCTCTCTGTGCCTCAGTTTCCTAGACTGTAAATGTAAATGTAGACATGAAAATACTTGGGAGTATTAATAGGTCAATGCCCTAAAGTGCCTGACACATTTCCAACACTGAGTAAATGGTAACTATTTTTTATTAACATCATAGTTATGCCCATGCCTTGTGTGCTACACTGTCTTAGATTTAGAAAGAAGTGCAGACTTCATTGTTCTCTGTCTTGTTTCCTGGAAAGAAGCCAGAATCATCAACACAGGTTTAAAATTAGTAATATTTTTCATGCTACTGACCGAGAACCAGGCTTCTGTATTTGTAAGCCTTGCTTAAGGCTGGACATGGTGGCTCATGTCTGTAATTCCAGCACTTTGTGAAGTCAAGGCATGAGGATCACTTGAGCCCAAGAGTTTGAAACCATCCTGGGCAACATGGCAAGATTCCATCTCAACAAAAAATAAGGAAAATTAGCCAGCCATGGTAGCATGCATCTATAGTCCTAGCTACTGGGAAGGTGGAGGCGGGCGAACCGCTTGAGCCTGGGAGGTCAAGGCTGCAGTGAGCTGTGTTTGTGCCACTGCACTCCAGCCTGGGTGACAGAGTGAGACTCTAACTCAAAACAAACAAAGAACCCTAAGAAACATAACCAAAGTGTTGCTTCCAGGAGAGCCCCTGCACTAGTCTTTTTGAGAGAAGCTGCATGTTTATTTCAGATTTTGAGATCAGTGGGAGCAGGAACAAGGACAGGCATGGAATATGAACAATTAGTTAATTATATACAAATGTAGAGGTAGGGATACAGTGCAACCATACATGCTTTTCTCCCTTCAAGGAATATCAATGAATAGAGAATTTCATGATGCCCTATTAGCTTTAAGTCAGATTAGATATGTGAGTTGATCCTCAGTTCTTAGAGATCCATTCCCTGGAGGATATAAGGAGAGATTCTGTGACCTGTGTGAAGGGTCACGTTCCACTCCCAGTTATGGGGATGCATTTTCCATCTTCCTACGTAACCACTTAAACCATTTTATTTCTTAACATCTACATGCCCACAACTGTCATGAATACTGCTATGAAGACAAAAACAATAGAAGATACTATCCCTATCATTAAGGAGCTTAAAGTACAGTTTGGATAGGTAGCCCCAAATATAGCAAACACTAGAAACAAAAACAATTGTGTAATCATGTGATAGATTGGGTGGAAATGTACCATCTGGCACATTGGAGTATAAAGAAAACAAACTCCAGTAAGTTCTGAACCTTAGGTTTGTCATCTGTAGAATCTATGTTAATGCTCATCTCACAGAATGGTTATGAAGAGTAAATGGTATAATTATTTGTTCTAAGAGTCGGGAACATTATATGCCCTTAATAAACGTTAGTAGAAACATCATCCAGACTTGATGTAATTTAAAAATATTTTTCAATACATTTATATGAAGATACTCTGTTACATGGAAATCAAGATATTAAGTGTACAATGGTGAACAAAATAAAGAGAATTGTACTTTCACAGAGCTGAAATTCTAGCTGGAAAAGAGAGAAAATAATTACATAAGTAAACAGAAAAAAAATGTCAAGCAGTGATATATTATTGATTTTTTTTTTTTTCAGACGGAGTTTTGCTCTGTTGCCCAGGCTGGAGTGCAGTGGTGCAATCTCGGCTCACTGCAAGCTCCACCTCCCGGGTTCACGCCATTCTCCTGCCTCAGCCTCCCGAGTAACTGGGACTACGCCCGGCTAACTTTTTGTGTGTGTGTTTTTAGTAGAGACAGGGTTTCACCGTGTTAGCCAGGATGGTCTCAATCTCCTGACCTCGTGATCCACCCACCTCAGCCCCCCAAAATGCTAGGATTACAGGCATGAGTTATTGACAATTTTTAAAAGCACAGTAATGTGTTGAAGAGAGAGAAAGAGTTACTTTAGACTGGGTGGTCAAGTCTGGGAGGCCTTCTGAAGGCATGACATCTGAAGGAGTGATATTAAAGCTGAAAGCTGAGTAATAAGGTGCTAGCTACATTCTGATCATGAATGTTCATCAAAGGACAATTTAAAGATTTCCGGAAGTTCCTAATGAGCATATATTAGTTATTTATATGCTTCTTCAAGATCACCGATAGTGACTTCTCAAACAACATATATCCATCTCATGAACTAAAGAAACCCAAACACAAGCCTAATGGTTCCTTGGGGAATCTTATTTTTCTTGTGTGTGTGAGGGTATACTGCATGTGTGTATTACAAAATGCAATTATTGCTAACCTGCTTGATTTTCTACTTGAAATGATTATTCCATGCAATTGACCTGTCATCACAATGACACCTTTCAGAATGTTGAGATTCAGAATTATTGACTATCACATTTTTATTTTCAACAATTGGAAGCGTGTTATCTGAAGAGTATCGTGGTGATAGTCGCAGGAGTGAACACGGTTCCATAATTCTTTGCAGGACTACCCTTCGACTACCCTTCCACTACTTGTGATTTCCTGCAGTACATTAATGAATTACTTGTGTGTGATGTTGCCTTGAATAGTAGTTCTGTCTGTGGCCTCAAGTTGATTTTGGGGCTTAAGAGATTGAAAACAAAGAGAGTGTACTAAGACACACGTTATTACCTGACAAGGCAGCTGCACTTCCATGGGAGGTGACCAAGAAGTCTTCTTATGAATCCATGCTGACCCTATAGAACTCTTCTACATTTTGATAGTGTCCTTTTACAGATGTTACAAAGAGGTTCTGGATTTGTCATTAACCTCTTCTATAAAAGCAAAATACATGGAATACATAAATACACAATCAACTGAGCTTAAGAAATTTGTAAATAGGTCCCTTTTATAAACTTAAGGCCAGATTATAAAATTAATATGAATATATAAAGGCTTGAATAGGCTTGTTGGGACACAGCTGCCCAACAAATGTAAGTAGCCTTTTCATCATTCAACAGATCACTCTGTTGTCTAAATACCACTGTCATTCTGAATGAGGTAATATTTGAAGATATGACTTGGTATCTCCTTTGAGACATAATTGGGGACTTACAATACAAATGATAATGTAATATGAATACTGTTCTATAAGTCCTTTTTGGCAAATCTTTATTATAATGATTATGCAGCTCTGTTACTGGCCCAAGGTCAGTTCCAGGTTCCAGATTGCAAATGTATTGTCCATTTTCACCCTTGGGCTGCTACAAGATTGCTTTTCCACTGGGGACTAGATACCAGCGAAAATAATACAAAGCATTTTGGGAACATGCGGTGCTTTCTTCCAGTGACATGAAACTTCAAAGTGAAGAGACTGATGAGTCTCTGAAGAATCCAACTGCTGAAGTAGAGGACAAAGAATTTCTGCTCCTACCTAAATATCCCAAATATAAAGACACATTTATGAATAAATATGCCCAGATATGTTAACAGATTATGCCAGTAGAGGAAGAGGTAACTTGTATTTGCCGGGCAGGTTTAGTTTTAGATCATGTATTCCCCTTGGACTCCCGTATTCATGTGATGTAATGGCTTAGACTTAGACTAGTTCAAAAATATGTTGGCAACAGTAAGTAATCATGCATGCATGATCTGCAGTTTTTACCTCACATTACTTACTCATAAAAGGAAACTTTTTAAAATAAAAATATTTATATTTTTTATATTTTAGATCTGTGGTAGTACAGTGGTTAAAAGTACTGAAAATTAATTTAAATAGGCCTGTGTTCAAATTCCAATTCTGACATTTATTAACTGCATAACGTTGGACTGGGTTCTCAAGCATTTCTAAATTTAGTCTTTTTATTTACAAACTATAAAAAGAAATAGCTATGTCAAAAGGGATATTAAAATAATGAAATATATCTAAAGTTTCCTGGTAAAATTCTGAGTTTATTTCAGTGTTCAATAAATGATATTCATTATATGGTCGTTGGCATTTAGAGAAGATTTTAGAAGGATTGCTGCTAAATTTAATTCCCATATAGCACCTCTTATAATCAATTCTTACTGCCATTTGCTCTTTCAAATTTTCTCTGTTTCTGTCTCTACACATACATACACGCATATACATGCAATTTTAAAGTTTACATTTTGGCTTTCATCATGGCAAGATTGTTCTAACAACTTTCTAATGTCATCTGTGGCTTCTCCATCTTTCCTCCCTCTCAAATTCACTTTATGTACTGACTCCTTCAGTTTCCTAAAACACAATTCTCATGGGTTTTTTTTTAAACTTCAATAATTTTTCTTTGATTACCAGATGAAATTCACTTTTCTCTTGCTATCATTCAATATTCTTAGCGGTAGTCACACCCTCCTACTGCCAGGGATCATCTACTGTTAGTTGTGGTCTTTGTAACTTCAAAGTCACCTGTTTCTTCTGCTTCTTTTTGTGCCACTCTCACTTTGACAAGCTTACCTTTCCTAGCTTCACCCATGACATGCTCTGTCCGGCTGAGGACATTCCTATAAACTATTTATACTGCCCAGAATTCTCTCTAGCATTCCAGGATTATTATGTCCTCTGAATCCTTGCTGTGCACTTAAGAAAACTGCAAGTTTGTCTGTTTCACCCTATTGCACATAGGTTCTCCAAAGCCAATTTTATCATGAAGTTCAATGTTCAGGATGCATATTACGAAGTTTCCTGTAATCAATACTCGTAGAAGGCAGGCTAAAGAAACAGCATTGGGCCAAGGGAGAAGTCAAGGTGCAAAACAGTCCCAACAACAACTTCTGCTAACCCCACAGGGAACTCCAGAGATAACATGAGTTATCACAATTTTCCTAAATGAGGCTGAAATGGTCTGGCCTTTATAATCTTGCTTCAATCTATCAGTTAATATGAATCCCTGCTCTGAAGGGTGTGAGCTTGACCAAGGTGGTTCTCTGAAGCTTAAGTGGCTTCTGAAAGGCAAATACATGCAGGCTGGGTGCTGACAGCACTCTCAATAGCTGGGACAAGTATTTTATTGAGGATCTGGGAAGTGCATTCCCTTATACATCACACATCCAAAAAGCAAACCTAGCTAACTGAGCTCAACAACATGATCTAAGTATTCTGTATCTTCTGTTGACCAGAACCAATTCACAGTGTCAAAAACAGGGTTCTGTGTCCCATGGTGGAAAGCAGAGACCCCCAGCTGTCAGCAATCTGTGTGATGAAGCATGCACAGGGGAATGAGTTTTATTCTAGAAAATGACCTTCTTTATATCCCATGGAGAAGTGGAAGAAGCAGCAAGGTTATCACCAAAGAGCAAACGGCTCCTGTCCGTAGCCATGTAGTTTAATATTTGTTTAAATGCCAGAACAAATCCTGCAAAGTTTAGGGACATAAATCAGAAGTGCATTTTTCTTATGAACTCTGCCTTTGCCCTAACAGACCCTTGATAAGACAACTTATCACCTCAAAATATCACACAATTACATTTCTCCCTCCAGAATACTATTACTAATGACAATTTCAAATAGCTTTTTGAGAGCCTTAACCTTTTCAAGGGTACTCATCACACTGATCTCTCAATAGTTTGAACTTCTGTATTCTCTCTGAGTTGTAATATTTTATGGTGACATTTTCCGTCAGACAATTAAGTGTATTTATCTGAAATTGAATTCATGCATAGAGAACATCAGTCCTCTACTCAAAAACTCCACTGGCTGTTCACTTATTTTAACATCTCTTTCAAAATGTATTTTCAAATGCTTAAAAAAAAACCCTTCACATCTAATACATGAGATTTATCATTCTGCAATCAGATAGTATCAGATGGTTGTAGTCAGTATCAATGATTTATTGTTTTGTCGTTATGACTTCTCAATCCAAAAAATTCAATAAATGTTTATTTGTGACAAGGGACTATAGTGGACACACTGGGGTATACACATATAAACACAATACAGACCTTGGATATTTATTGAATTGATTTGTGGAAGCAAATTCTGAGTTTGTAAGAGAAATAAGATATGTAGAACACATTTATGATTCAATAAGAATGCTAGTCCTGTTGACTCAGGGCTTGGTAAAGGCTTCATGTTGAAGATAGCATTAAAGTTTGACCTTAAAGATTGGGTAGTGATTATGTATTTATGTACATATATATTTAAATTTTATAGATAAATATGTTGCTGATTTGGTACTCAGCAAAGACTCAGAGTTAGAGTCATCTCTTCTTTCCTTTATTATGATCATAGTTTATTTTATGATCATAACTCTACTTCTCCTATTATGGGTCACATGTGTTTGGATTCTATATACAAGGTTACGTTTTTATTTGTAGATGGCAACAGATTTAAGATTCAACCCAGGAGTGAATATCTTACTCAGTTTATAAACCTCTCTGCACAGGAGATTGGGTATGTGACTTTCTGTGAGCCTGAGCTCAACTTACTTGCAAATAGTTGTCTCCCTCCTGCAATGTACTCTAAGATTTATCAGAAAATTGAGGTTTATTAGAAAAAAATGAAGTTTTCATATTATATTCTAAGTTGAAAGTCAACACTTGATTAGAACATAAATAGCTAATTTCCCAAAATGCAACAATGGAATAAGAAATCAGGTGCATAATCATTAATCACCAATGATTCTCTTTAGTCACCTTTCTTGAGTTATAGATTTTAATTCTTTAAACTTCTAAGTTGGAATATGAATAACATCTGAAATATGCCCAAAATATGCTCAGTGCCTTCTAATTGTACAGTGATTTTCCACATAATATCTCTTCAACCTCACAATGAATAGGTAAAAATATGGTATTCTCTTAATTTTACATATGAGAAAAGGGAGACGTTGAAAAGTCATGTGAAAATTCATTGTCAAATAGCAAGTTGAGTGTGACGCATGGACTGGGAACCTGATCTGTAGCTTCATTTTCAGTGTGCTTCAGTAGTTTTTAGATGCAAAAATCAACCAATTTTCCTCTCACTTTTGAGTAACAATATCTGGTGAATCATCTCAGAAGAGGAGCATTTTCGTAACTCTCACCTGAATGAACTATTGTTTAAATGCTATTAGTTATTGGCAATGGGCCTGAACTGAAGTGCTGACATATGGGAATAGAAAACCTTTTTGCTCCTTGCAGAAAACATTTATTTTTCCTGGCAGCATATCTTCAAGGTAGCTGCTGGATGGTGTTAATAAGCTCAGAAGGAAGGATCTAGAAGGGTGACAAATGTAGGTGTGAAATCCAGCTGCTTCTGATGTGAAATAAGACCCATAGGTACCAAAGAGCTCTGAACCGAGAGAGCACTGTGAGTCACGGCATGTACTAAAACACAGCTGAAGTTACCTGGGGGGTACTAGGTGAAACATGCCAGTTTAACTTCTGCGGTTTTCAATGTGACTCTTTTCTTATTTTAAAGTAAAAAGGACAAAAAGTTGGCAAGTTCATAGAAAAACTTTCAGGCCATATTTTTGACAATTCCACATGAAAAAAATATTAAATTCAAATCCAAAGTTATTATAAAGGCTTCACTGTCCTCATGAGAACTACATGGAGAAAATAAATTACAAAGGAAACAGGAGTTTAGGAAAAGTGATATTGTGCATATAAACATTTTAGAGGTCTGAGGTAACCCAAAATTTATTTCTGAAAGAATAAATTGCAAGTTCCATCTTAGGATACAGTGAGTGGGAAAAAAGATGATTGAAGAACTATAAAATAGGATTTATGTAGAAGATAAATGTATTTGAATAATTTAATTGGAGAAAGACCTGGCTAAGGATGACAACAACTTTCAAGTAGGTTGAATATTTCTCAGATGATGGTAATCATTTATTTCTCAATTTTCCTGAATCAAGAACAATTTATACAATTTTAAATGATAGTGCAAGGATTATAGTAGGATGTAAAAATGAACATTTAAAAATTTAGCTAACATGTATTGAATGCCTAGAATTTTGTATATTCTCTGATAAATATTGGGGTTATAATTATGAATGTTTGGGTTAAACTGTATCCCCCAAAAAGAGATGTTGGAGTCTTAATTGTGAGTATCTGTGAATGTGACCTTATTTGGAAATAGAGTTTTTACAGATGTAATCAAGTTAAGATGAAATCATTAGGGTAAGCCCTTATCCAATAGGAATGGTGTCCTCATAAGCAAAGGGAAATGTGGACATGGACGCACAGAGAGAGGAGAATGCCACGTGAAGACACAGAGATACTCATAGAAAGAAGACGATGTAGAGACATCACCTCATCCACAGGGAGGACAGCCATGTGAAGATGGGGACAGAAATTGGAATTATGCTGCAGCGAGCCTTGGCTGCCGGAAGCTGGAAGAAGCAGTGAAAATCTTTCTCTAGATTCTTCATAGAATACATGGCCTGGCCAGAACCTTCAGTTTGGACTGCTAGCCTCAAGAACTGTGAGACAATAAATGTCTATTGTTTTAAGCCACCCAATTTGTAGTACCTTGTTGCAGTAGCCCTAGCAAATGAACACACTATGTAGACATTATCTTTGGCTCTGAGAAATGCCAAGCCTAGTGGGTAAATGGGAAATGGTGTATTTTTAGTCCAGTGTGTCTATAATACCTCCACGTTACATGCAAAATCCTGATTTTCCATCAGATTCATCTCACATACTACTACTACTTTCTCTTTATGATCCTTTTGATTCTCACATAATTTAAAATTGACTTATTGAAACAGTGTGTATCCTTTTGAATTGCAAAGATGCATTTTGATGTTAACTCCTCAAATATCTCCTGTGAGCCCAAACGGTATTTGGCACAATTCATTGAATAAGGAAGAAATGAATGATAAAGGTGATATTTAAATGGAGATCACATTCAGTGAAATGGAATTCCCTTACACTCTGTATGAAAAACCATCTATAATGTACAAACTACACGCTTACTTACTTTTATTAAATTCAGTGTGATAAGTGCTATAATTAGCATTTGGACAAGACAGGAACATAGAGGTTGAAATAATTAACTTTGACTAGAGGAGTCAATAAAGAGGGGCTTAAGATGTTTCTGAATTTCTGTTCTGAGAAATATTATAAAGTGCTGTCCATAAAAATGAGAGATGTAATATCATCCCAGCATTTCCCTTCGAGTTCAAGGAAGGTAAATTTTGTTAATGTGTCAACTATAGTTTTTGAGGCTAATATCAGAAAAATCTGCAGTTGTTGTTGTTTTTGAGATGAAGTCTCACACTGTCACCCAGGCTGGAGTGCAGTAGCACGATCTCGGCTCACTGTGACCTCCATCTCCCGGGTTCAAGCAATTCTCCTGCCTCAGCCTCCCCAGTAGCTGGGATTACAGGCGTGTGCCACCAGGTCAGCTATTTTTTTAATTATTTTATTTTATTTTATTTTATTTTATTTTTGCATTTTGGGATGCCGAGGCAGGCAGATCATTTGACTGTGGCCCTCTTTGCATCTTAGATGCAGAATATACTGATTTACAGGATTGTCCACTTTAGTACACAATTTATATTTGTAATGAGTTCTAAGCACCAAATCTTCACTTGACCTCAAGAAGAGTGAGATGATGCTTTAAGGTAAGCAACTGTGGATAGCAGTTTTCAATTTTCCTTTCTAAATCGTAGAGAACTAAAATAATCCTTAGAGAAGAATAGAGTCTCTTTTAGCTTTTTATTTTTATTTTACTTTTTTTCAGTTACACTAAAGTATAACTAAAAACTAAAAAATTATATAGTATCCAAAATATGTAAGGAATTTATACAACTCAATAGCAAAAAACAAACAAGAAACCCTCAACCCAACCAAAAAACAAATAGTCCAATTCAAAAATGAACAATGAACCTGAATAGACATTTTTCCAAAGAAGATATACAAATGGCCAACAGGTATATAAAAAGAGAGTTTTTTTTTGTAAATAGCTGTTCTCCTGGGCCTGCAATTTATGTTCAAAATTTTACCCATCACAGTTCTCATTTTAAAGACAAGATGCCTAGAATGCTAATTAGTTCATTCAATTACCTCCTCTTCTTTATAGCAGTCTGGCAAGGTCATTCACCATCCTCAAGGTGGTGTGGACCTTTCATTTCAGCCGACTAAACTTGAACCTCAGGTGGGACGGAGTGAGCATCTTTCTCCTTGTTATCTTTCTCTGTGCCAGGAACGGTTCCCACTTCCTACTGAGATAAAACTTAGTCCCTCTTACACCTCTACTTCGTGGGCTCCTACTGCCTCTTGTCATGGGCATCTTAGTCACTACAGTGGTCACTGCTGCCATTGGTAAGAAGTAATTGCTCAACTCTCTTTACCTCAGATTTCCACATTTCCATCTGCTTCTGTCCCAGGGACAGACATACTCCCCGAAGGTGGGAGTGATTATCTGATATCCTACACAAAAGTTTCCGGAACTACATTAGATGAAGAGGTGACAACAGTAAAGATATACAGGGCATTGTGGTGAACAATTCCTTCCCTACTGGCGGATTGCCAGCTCTTCTAAATATTAAGCAGTTTATAATCTTCTGAATCCTCCAAACCCTTCTGAATTTTTGCGCTCCAGCTAACTTTCTGTTATTTGGGTTTGTCCAATGCTTTCTATTAATTTAAAGAGTAATTTTATTTTGACTTCTGCTTATATGCGATTTCACAGCCACTTATCTTTCATCTTTTATAAACAAATTTTAATTTGAGAAAATAGTAATTGATGAAAATGGATGGAGGAGCAAATGTGGAAATCCAGAAACTGGCCCAGATGTATGACAGGTGGCTGAGAAAAGCCAGACTGAAATTGAAAAGAGGATACAGATAATCCACAGAGATAAATAAGAAATTTTAGAATAAGAGAAAATTTAGTCTTTGAAACCATTTCCAGGAATAATATTAATAATATTTTACTTGTATATAACTTATAAAATGTTTTGCATGGTTATATCATTTGACATCTAGGATAATACTATAAGACAGTCATTATTCTCATTTTAAAATGAAGAAATCAAGGACAAAAGAGTCAAAGTGATTTACCAAAATTCACAGGACTAAAATTGTCCCATGACAATGACTTAAACGCAAGTCATCTGATTTCAAGGATGTGCTTATATCTTTACAGCCCAGTGATGAAATAAGCACCATGTGATCATATCTATAATGTTGAAATTGAAGTGAAAAAAAATGCATTCTGGCTTCCTAGTGACTTGCACTGGATAGTTTAGTTTTCAAAGCTGCATACCACCTACTCCTTGATACTACACAAATATGTCAGCTGTTTAAGCATTCTAAATGGTTAAAAAAAACCCTAAAGCCCCATAAATGTAAAAGTCCCCTTTATCTAGGGGCCTTGTGTATTCTGTGTTGTGCTAGACACATACATTTCAACAGCCATAGTTATGTTTTAACCAAACCCTAAGAGAAGAAAAAGTCATGGCAAAGGTGAAAGATTGGTGCTGGGAGTAGTTGGACAGTACACCCCACTAGGCAATCATATCAGTACTATTTATCTCATTTCTAATGGATTGTTCTTATGCATGTTTGTATACATGCCTGTGAGTTTATGCATATGAGAAGCTGAGGGAAACACTTTGTTCACAAATGCATAATGATTGTATAGAATCTCTGAGGTGGAAGAAACCTTGGAGATCATGAAATAATACAGATTAGAAACTTTCCTCCTTTCAAAGACAAACCATTTTAAAAATAGTCTAATTGTTGGAAATGGCATCTCTATACTAAGTTTAAAATCTATCTCTGTATAATCCAATTGTCCCAGTTTGGCTCTAGAGGGCTTTACACTCTGTTGACAATTCTTCAAATATGTGAAGATTGTTATCATTCATTGTCCCTTATAAGCCTTGTCTTCCTCAAGGAAAATATTTATAGTTCTTTCAATCATTTCACATATGAAATAACTGCCCTTATATTTATGTACTCCATATTGTTGCAGACCCCTTCAAATGTGGCATTTATCCCAATGACAACCACACAGACGTGGTGAGATGCAACATTTAGTAGAAGGATGACTTGCCTTATTTAAATGGATTTAGCTCTTGGGAGAGCTATGCCTCAGTGCTAATGCTTATTGGATTTATTCTTAAGGGAATCTATATCCTTAGTATATGAGCTGCTAAGTCATTTTATACTTGCACATTACTTTTGAGCTTAAAGTCACTTTCCATTTAATATATTTAAATTTCAGCTTACGATTTTAATCTGCCCAGATTTTCTGTAATTTCACTTCTCTTATCTTGTGAAGGCCCTTCCCTGCTCACATTTGTGTCATCCACAAAATTGATGGGAACATATTTTCTATCTTTGCTTTTTGTGGTACATGAGGTAGTACCCAAGTAAAGCTTTTCTTGGGCTTACTTCAAGAAATAACCATGGAAGGTTGCAGTCAATATATGAATCAGAACTTCACAGGTACTACTGTTTAAGCAACATCAAATCCACCTTATGGTACTGTCTTCTGGACCAAATTCTCTATTCATTTTACCAGTTAGTGTGCCAGTGCCTTTGTCTAACACTAATGATTCTCCTATTCTTTGATAATGTAATGGTCATCTTCTTTTAAAATGTGGCAGTTTCATTTAGTAAAATGTTTTTTTAGCTAGAAAGTATATTTCCCAGCCTCCTTTGTAATTTGTGTGGTCATGTTACTATGTCTGGTCAATGGGACGAGAGTCAAATAATCTATGTATTTTCCTTCTCTTCCCACTTACTGGGAGATGACAAGTGAAGCAGTTCCTTTGGACCTGAGGGAAGCCGCATGTCAATTATGGAAGTTTCTATTGCCTTCTACTGTCTATTTTCACATTTTTAGGCAACTTTAATACAGCTGCTTATATCACATATAGCAGGCGAAAGAGAAGAATTATCAAGTATTTGATACGTGTACTATTTATCTTCCAATTTAGCAATTTTATTGTTCAATGATAATTTATGCCAATAGATACTTCTTTTTTTGCCTAAGTTCACATCAGATGGATCAACATCATAACAAGGTTGGAGGAAAGCACATCTCACAATAAATGTGAAAACCCAATCATCCTGTTTATGAACTACAAAAGGATCAATAGGTACTTCTCTTACATGTGGATACTTTAAGAAAGTGTTATCTATCAGTCATTCATAATCTGATGTATAGGAGAATAATCATAGAATATAATAAACATATTGTTGACAATAACAGAACTCAGAATAATCAGAATTTAGACTGTGGATGAGTTGGATGAGCGACAGATATTTAGTTTTGGAGAATGGAGTACTTGTTAAGAGTGTTGTTAGGTGAAATTAGTAGATTTGTATAGCTGAAAATAGGCCACTATCAGGGCCCTGTGTGATTGAATGAAAAATACAAAGGCAAAAGTTCAGAAAAATAGAATTAGCAGGACCAAAAGTTAACTCTGGGTCTTTTGCAGTTTTGATCAGAGATCTACTTGTATGCATTGCATTTTTGGATCACACTCTACATACAGGGAAACATAGTCACCAAGGCCTATTTTTGGCTTTTTGTGGCACAAGGTGTAGTGCCTAATGAGAGCCATAAGGAAAATCTTGCAGGCTAGAAACATTAGTCAACCCCAACTTAGCCCAGGCCCTTTGTCTAGTAGACATACAGTACTGTCTACTCTATACCAGAATTTACAGTTTGAATTTAAAGAAGGATAAGGGGGCGGGGGGGAAGCCAGAATAAGAACAGAAACAATGAACAGTGGGAGGGAATATTTACCAGACACTGCTATTGGAAGGAAATTCACTTTATTTTGTTTATATGACTCCTCACCTTGATTCTACTTCTCTCTCTTCTCTTCTCTATATTAATAAAGATAGGCCTTTCAGGTTTTTCTTTTTAGTGACGTATGAAACTTATTATGATGAATGTTAATGAAAAAGTTGTTGCTTGAAGTGTTGAAGTTATTTTAGTGTTCTTCTCACAATGAATGCTATTTTTCAATAGAAAGAGAATGTGCAATTATGAAATTAGAATAAGCAAGCAGACAATGCCATTTTATCCTAATAATGACATGTAATATATTACCATGCTAAAAGTCACCAGTATCAACACATCACTTTGAAAGAATGAAGGTGCATGATTGAACTAGACGCAAAATAAATTTTACATGAAATATAGGATTTTCCTCCCCACATCCCCATTTGCCCTCTGTCTTTCCTGAAAGCATCTGCTGTTGAAAGAGCTTGCCAAAAATGTCACTGCCAGATTTTGCTGGACATGGGCTCTGATCATTTCCAAATGACAGAAAATCAGCTGTGGGATTTAGGCTCTAAGTAATCATTAACCATAGGCCCTGCATTGACTGGGTGGAAAATATAATGTTCTTAATCTGCCTGATCTGAAAGGTCAAGCTGTGCCACATGCTGCCTGCTCCCAAGGATTCAATACCAGTCACAACGACTGCAACAATAAAACAACTTTTCCCTAAAAGATAACACATTCTGTTCCCGGTGGTTAGAAGTACAAGCCTCCATGTACATATTCTTCATGTTAGAGTTAAGGTATCAATAGTACTGTTTTCACAGAGATGAAAACCATGGGGAAAGACTCAAACATTAGCTTTACGAAATAAAAGAAATGATGGTGTTGGCATCAGTCGGTACAGAAGTCACAATTTTCTTTTTTTTCTTTTTCTTTTATTTTTTTTTCTGTCTCTTCTAATTGAATGTCTACCTTTGTAAGATATTCATGTATTCTCCAGGTGAAAAGGTTGCCTAAATTCTTCCCAATATATCCTTCAAACATTTATTAAACCGATGGTATTCAAAGACCAGAATTTACTTAAAACTTGTAATTCAATAGCTATTGCTGTCAAAGTATCTAAGTGCCTGGTTCTTTTGTTGGAATTCAGATATTCGTCATTATAGATGTAATGAATCAGGACTTCTGGCTTGTAGTTCAGGCTGTGAGGAGCTTAGGAGTCACAACCTCGTCCTAACAAGAAGCAGAAAGCTGAACAAACTGAAAAATTAACAACTCATCTTAGATCTGTCAGGGAAGTGAGGACACAGGGTGAACTGTTACCCTTAAAATGGAAGAAACAGAAAGGTGGCTGCAGAGAATCACAAATTTCCACAGCGGAAGGCCATGAGTAGAATCTTCCACAGAAACCAAAGCTGGGGTAGGAAAACCTGAAGTGTAATTGAAAAATTACCCTGGAGGCTCCATGTAGACAAATCTAAGAGATAAAAACACTAGGGGAACTCAGGTGTGTGTGTATGTGTGTGTGCGTGTGTGAGAGAGACTGTGTGTATGTGTGTGTGTGTGTGTGTGAGAGAGAGAGAGAGAGAGAGAGAGAAACTTTGTGAGTTGTATTTCCAGGAGCTCCATCAGGTCCTCACAGTGAAGAGCAGAGAAAAATTCCCTTGTGCTTCTGGCATGGGGAGTAGAAAAGAAACCACTTTGAAATACATCAGAGCATCCTGTTCTTCTTAACAAGTCCTGTCCTCAGGAGAAACTATTTGATCAGAGCCTAACATAGGGCAGGGAAATCCAACTTCCAGCCAGCCCCCACTAGGCATTCTGTCCCACCTGAAGCAAGATGAAGACTGAGAAGGGGTACAGGCTCCACAAAAAAGCTGAGACCTAATCTTAGGACTATAGATTGCGTCTCCTTCCCTGACATCTTACCACTAAATTACTAAAGGCCATTTGCTGCAGTTCCTTTTAACCAGTACTTCGTGCCCACCTTTGGCAAAAGATTATAACGCATTATAAACACATAGAAGAAACTGAAAAAGCATCAGAATCTGAGTCAGATATGGCAGTCATGTAGGAATTATTGGACCAGGATATTTTTTAGAAAAGCTATGATTAAATATGCTAAGGGCTTTAATGGAAAAAGTAGACAACATGCAAGAACACATAGATAATGTCAGCAGAGAGATGGAAATTCTAAGAAAGGATCGCCTATACACATATTCCTTGTATCTAAAATAAAAGTTGAAATTACAAAAAGAAAACAAAATGCTAGAGATAGAATAAAAATGTAACAAGATGAAGAATGCCTTTGATGGGCTCATTAGTATATTGGACATGGCTGAGGGAAGAATCTCTGAGCTAAAGGATATGACAATAGAAACCTCCAAAACTGAAAGGCAAAGTGAAAAAACAAGAACAGAATATGAACCAAATGGAACATGAATGGAAACAAGAACTGTGGAACAACTACAAATGATGTAATGAGAGAAAACGAGAAAGGAACGGAAACAATATTTGAAGCAATAATGACTGAGACTTTCCCCAGTTTAATGTCAGGCACCAAACACAGATGCAGGAAACTCAGAGAACATAAAGCAGGATAAATCAAACAAACAAACAAAAAACAAAACAAAATCCAAAGAGCAAAAAACCTCAATCACCTAGACTTATTATATTCAAGCTTTAGAAAAATCAAAGATAAATTTTTAAAAAAAACCTTGAAAGAAATCAGGGAGAAAAATACCTTAACTAAAGAGAAACAAAGATAAGAATTATATCTGACTATGCAGAAACCATGCAAGTAAGAAGAGAATGCAATGCAACATTTAACGTGGTGAGAGAGAAAACTACCAACCTAAAGTTAGGTACTCTGAAAAATTACTCTTTAAAAGTGAAAGAGAAATAAGGATTATGTTAGACAAAGATTGAGGGAATTTTTTACCAGTAGAGCTGCCTTGGAAGAAATATTAAACAGACTTATTCAAAGAGAAGGAAAATGATATGTCAGAAACTTGTATCTACGTGAAGAAAGGAAGATCACCAAAGAATGAATAAGTGAAAATAAATGAAAACTTTTATCTTTTTTTCTTAACTAATCTAACAGAAAATAGTTTGCTTCAAATATAACACTGTATTTGATTATGCATGCAAACATGTATGTAATATATAACATATATATTCAAGTGAAATAAATACCAGCAAAGATACAAGAGATAAGAGTGATAAATGTAGAATATTTTATTATTATAGGTTACTTGAACAACTCATGAAGTAGTATAGTGTTATTTGAAACTGGACATGTATTAGTTATAAATGTGATAGGGAAGTCACTAAAAAGTTTTTTAAAAGGAGACAATTTATATACTAAGAAAGAAGAGAAAATAAAATCATATGAAATGTTCAATTAAAATAACAGAAGAGCCTGGGAAACCAACAGAGAACCTGTCTCTACAGAAAATTTAAAAACTTAGCCAGGTGTGGTGGTGTACACCTGTAGTCCCAGCTACTTAGGAGGCTGAAGTGGAAGGATCACTTGAGCCCAGGAGTTCAAGACTGCAGTGAGCTGTGATCATGCCACTGTACTCCAGTCTAGGCGAGAGAGTGAGGCCCTCTCTGGAAAAAAAAAAAAAAAAAAGCAAAAGTCAGAAAAAGTGTAAATGACAAATATAGGAGAAAAGAACAAGGGCAACAAATAGAAAACAGTAACAAATATGGTAGATATTAGTCCAACTATATCAATAATCTCTTTAAACAACAAAGGCCTGAATAAGCCAATTAAATGACAGAGATTGTCAGAGTAGATTAAAAAAAAAAAAACAAACAAACAAGACCCAACTGTATGTTGTCTATAAGAAATCCACTTTAAATATAAAGATACATATAGATTAAAGGTAAAAGGATATATATATATATATATATATATATATAAAATGATAATACTAATAAAAATAAAGTGGTCATCACTATATTAACTATTAACTTTAGACAACTAACTTCATGGAAAGTTATCAAGGATAAAAAAGCCATTATATAATGCTAAAGGGGTCAATACTTCAAGAAGATAAAACAATCCTTAACGTGTAGGTGCCTAACATACAGCATCAACATATATGAGACAAAAAAATGTGAGAACTGCATGGAGAAATAGATTAATCCATTATTATAGTTGGAGACTTTAAGACCCCTATCTGGGGGAGGCCGAGGAGGGCAGATCACAAGGTCAGGAGATCTAGACCATCCTGGCTAACACGGTGAAACCCCGACTCTATTAAAAAAAAATACAAAAAATTAGCCGGGTGTAGTGGCACACACCTGTAGTCCCAACTACTCGGGAGGCTGAGGTGGGAGAATCACTTGAACCTGGGAGGCAGAGGTTTCAGTGAGCTGAGATTGCACCACTGTACTCCAGCCTGGGCAACAGAGCGAGACTCCGTCTCAAAACAAACAAACAGAAAACCCTATCTGGCTGGCAAAAGAATCATTAAGGACATAGTTGAACTCAAAAGTACTAACAACCAACTGATACAATTGACATCTATAGACCACATTATCAAACAACAGTAGAACACACATTCTTCTCAAACTCATAGGGAACATTTACCAAGACAGACAATTTTCTGGGTCATAAAACATGCTTTAACAAATGTAAAAGAATAGAAAACCTACAATATCTGCTCTCAGACCACAGTAAAGTTAAATTACAATTCCATAATAGAAAGATAGTTGGAAAATTCCAAAATTCTTGAAGATTAAACAACAGACTTCTAAGTAACATGTGGGTCATAAAAGAAATCTCAGGAGAAAGTAAAAATAAATGAAAACACAAATTATCAGTATTTGTGGAAGGTGGGAAAAGCAGTGCTTACAGGGAAATTTATAGCATGAAATGCATAAATTAAAGAAAGTTCTAAAATTAATAATCTAAACTTTCACCTTAGGAAAACTAGAAAAAGAGGAGTAAATTAAATTCAAAGTAAGCAGAAGAAAGAAATAATTTTAAAAATTAGAGCACAAATCAATAAAATGTAAAACAGGAAATTAATACAGAAAATCAGTAAGACTAATAGCTGCTTCTTTGAAAAGATCAATAAAATTAACAAGTTTATAGCCAGAATAACTAAGGAAAAAAACAAGAAGACACAAATTAATAATATCAGAAATGAAAGAGGAGACATACAGATCCTATGGACATTAAAAGGATAATAAAGGCATATTATGAACAAAGCCCATGCCCACAAATTTGATAATCTAGGTGAAATGGATCAAGTTTTTGAAAGACACAACTTGCCAAAACTCACACAAGAATAAATAGACAATCTAAATAGACCTGAATATATTTGTTAAAGGAATTCAATCAACAGTTAACTATCTTCCAAAATGCAAGCACCAAGATGGGTTCACTGGTGAAAACTACCAAATATTCAAGGAAGAAATTAAACCAATTCTCTGAAATCTCTTTCAGAAGATATAAGCAAGGAAAGACTTCCTATCTCATTCTATGAGCTCAGCACTCCCCTATATCAAACTCAAACGACTACATCACAACAAAAGAAAGCTATAGACCAACACCTCTCATGAACATAGCTGCAAAAATTCTCAACAAATTATAAGCAAATCAAATCCAACAATGTTTAAAAAAAAGGAATTATACAACATGATCAAGTGGGATTTATTGCAGAAATGTAAGTCTATTTGAACACTTCAAAAATCAATTAATATAATTATCATATTAACAGACAATAGAAAACAAAATCATATGAAGATATAAATAGATGCAGAACAAACACGTCACAAGCACCAGTACCCATTTATGATTAAAAATTCTCAGTAAACTAGGAGTAGAGGGGCATAGCCTCCACTTGTAAAAACAACATTTATAAGAAACCTACAGCTAACACACTTAATGGTGAAAAATTTGAAGTTTTCTCTCCAAGAGCAGGAATACAGCAAAGATATCCTCTCCCACCACTGCTTTTTAACATCAAAATGAACGTCCTAGATAATGCAGTGAGACAAGATTTTTAAAAATTTAAAAGGAAGAAATCAAGCTGTCTTTGTTTGCAGATAACGTGATTGTATATAGAAAATTCAAAAGAGTCAACAAGAAAAATCCCTCCTAGAACTGATAAGCAATTTTAGCAACATTTCAGTATACAAGGTTAAAGTCAATTTTTTTCTTATATACCAGCAATGAATAGGTAAAATTTGAAATTAAAAACACATTAACATTTATAGTAATATCTCCAAAATAAAACACTTAGATATAAACCTAATTAAATATGTATAAGGCTTGTAAAAGTAAAACTAAAAGTTCATTAAAAATATCAAAGAACTAAAAGGAGAGATATTCCATGTTCATAGATAGGAAGACCCAGTATTGTCAAGATATCAGTTCTTCCCAACTTGATATATAAATACAACATAATCTCAATCAAAATCTAGGAAAGTAATTTTGTAGATATCAACAATCTGATTCTAAAATTTATGTGGAAATACTGCCCCAGAATAGCCAACTCAATATTGAAGAATAATAAAATCAGAGGGCTGACAATACACACCTCCAATAATATAAAACTACGGCAATCAAGAGAGTGTGATATTGGCAAAAGAACAGACAAGTAGATCAATGGCACAGAATAGAGAGTCCGGAAATAGACCTACATAAATATAGTCAACTGATCTTTGACAAAAGAACAAAGGCAATAAAGTGGAATAGATAGTATTTTCAACAAATGGTACTGAAATGACTGGGCATCCACATGTAAAACAATAAATCTAGACCTCATACCCTTCACAGAAATTAACTCAAAACAGTTCATAAACCAAAATGTAAAATCAGAGCTGTAAAATTCCTAGGAGACAACATGGGAGAAAACCTACGTGACCTTGAATATCACAATGACTGTTTAGATACAACACCAAAGACACTATTCATCAATGAAATAATTCATAAGTGGGACTTCATTAAAATTAAAAATCCCTGCCCTGGGAAAGACAAGCAAGTATGAAAAGTCATGGACTAAAAGAAAATATTTGCAAAAGACACATCTGATAAAAGACTGTTAGCCAAAATATAAAAGGAACTTTTAAAACTCAAAACTAAGAAAGTGAACAATCTAATTTTTAAAATGGGCCAAAGGTCTTGATAGACATCTAAACAAAGAAGATAATCCAGATAGCAAGTAAGCATATGAAAAGATGTGCAAAAGCATATGTCATTAGGGAATTGCATATTAACATGACAGTGAGACACTACTCCACACTTATTTGAATGATTAAAATTTCAAACTTTGACAACATTAAATGCTAACGAGGATGGAACAGGAACTCTCCTTCACTGCTGATGGAAATGCAAAATGATATAGTCACTGTGGAAAAGTTTGACAGTGTCTTATGGAACTAACCATATGATTCATCAATTGTGATCTTTGGTTATCTACCCAAATGAGTTGAGAACTTACGTCTACACCAAACTCTGTATACAAATATTTATAGCAGCTTTATTTAAAATTGCCAAAAACTTGGAAGCAACAAAGTTGTCTTTCAGTAGTTGAGTGGATAAATAAACTTTGCTACAAGCAAACAATGGAGTATTATTCAGTGCTAAAAAGAAATGAGATAATCAAGCCATGAAAAGAGATCTAAGAAACATAAATGCACATTACTAAGTGAAAAAAGCTCAATAATTAGATTGGCAGTGTTTCAGGCAGCACCATGAACATGGTTTCTGGCACATCAAATGGCATTAAATACATCTTTATTAAACTAAATGATCATTTCAGGAAAATAGACAGTCCTAAGAAAGCTTATGGTCATTTTGATTCATAAATTTGAAGTTTTCTGAGCGGATCATCAAGTGACAAGCAAAAGATTAAAGCTCTGATGCACATGATAAAAAGTCTTCCTTTGAAAATAAATTGAGTCACTGCTGGATCAAGTCAGTTCTCTCTTGTGCTAGCATATCATTTCCTTCATCAAAATGCTGCTGATAGGTTTTTGTTCACCCAACAGATTATCAGGATTCCTGGCCTTTTCATATCATACACCACCTATAATGTGATACTATTTTCAACATACTGAGGAGAATGGAGTGGCTGCTAAGTGAGATGATTCTTCTTTCTTTGTAGAGCACAACTTTTCAGGTGCTCTTCATCTTCCTGAAGATGCCAGGTACGTGTGGTATTTTTGTGTGTGTGTGAAGCTGGTGAGTTTTATCTTATATTTCTTAACAACATCATTTTAGTTTCCTTACATTCAAATAATAGCATTCACTCGGATGTGCCACATATTCTGATAGGTGCTGGAGATAAGAGAAGCAAGGCATTGTCCCTGGTATCAAAGAGCTCACAATCTCATTAAGGAAATATAACTGTAATCTACAATTAAAGTGCAAGAAACAAATTAAGAGATCCATTCTTCAGGGGCCATTTCAATTTCTTACATATGTGAAAATATGCAGATGATGTTATCACTAAATGTCAATAGAAAAAAAAAGACTGACCAGAAAAAGAACCAGAAAAACGATACCTCTTTGGTATATCAAACAAGATTCACTTGCCTAAAAGAAACATAAGAAAATCACAATTAAGATACAGTCATATATAGCATAGCAACATTTTGACCAGGGATAGACCAAATACATGACAGTGGTCCAATAAAATGATAATGGAGCTGGCCTATACAGGTGTATCATTTGTAATCCTTTTTAACCATATTTTTATTGTACCTTTGCTTTGTGTAGCTATGTTTAGATACACAAATACCATTGTGTTACAATTACCTACAAAATTCAGTAGAGAAACATGCTGAACAGGTTTGCAGTCTATAAACAATAGGCTATATCATATAGCCTAGAAGTATACTAGGCTATACCATCTAGTTTTGTGTAAATACTCTATGATATTTGCCCAACGACAAAGTTGCCTAATAGTCCATTTCTCAGAGTGTATCCCTGTCAATAAAGGATGCATTACTGTATATAAGAGAGAGATCATAAATAGCCTCACTTATACCTAGAGATTTCGGCATGATAACTTCTGCAGGATAGTAAAGATAGAGCCTAACTCCCCTCCCTTTGAATGTGAGCTGGTCTTAATGACTTTCCTAGTTACTAATGCAATATAATAGGGCAAGCTCATAAGAAGCCGTATACCCTCTGACCAAGCTGCTTAAACCTTTCTTCTTGAAGCTTGGCTTTCAATGCTATGAGGAAAACCCTCAGTCTGCAGCCCTGGCTGAATTCCCAGCTAATCGCCAACTGCAACTTGCCAACCATGTGCATTTTGGAAATGGATCCTTAAGTCCCAATCAAGCCATTTCAGCTGGTGCTCATAGAGATAAGCCACCTTACCAAGTCCTGCCCTAATTGCAGACTCATGAGCAAAATAAATGATTGATGTTGCTTTAAGCCACAAAGTTTTGGGATTTTAAAAAAATGTAGCATAAGTAGCTGGAATGATTTCTAGGCAAAGTTTATTGTAAACATAACTTTCTACTTCCAGGTTTACCCTTATTTATGTAAAATTGAAGTAGTCCAGTATACATCTGTGCCAGGACAAATGGTGGAGCATGCTCTAGACCAGATTTACCAACTTATAAGAGGTGTCAGTTATTAAATAACCTTGGAAGCCATGCTTTAGGGCTTATTCCACAGTTTCAGGTAAAAAAAAATTCCCCATTAATAGACATATTTTGGGGATCCTTCAAATAAGACAGAGTTACCACTGCCAAACACTTGGCTTCATTGAAGCTAAGCCCTAAAGCCTCTTTTGGACCAGTTGCAGTTGCTCACACCTGCAATCCTAGGTCTTTGGGAGGCTGAGACAGGAGGATCACTTGAGACCAGAGTTCAAGACCAGCCTGGGCAACATAGGGAGACCCTGTCTCTACTAAAATAAAAAAAAATTTAGCCAGCCATGGTGGCATGCACCTGTAGTCCGAGCTACCTGGGAGGCTGAGGCAGGAGGATCTTCTGAGCCCAGGAGTTTGAGATTGCAGTGAGCTATGATTGCACCACTGCATGCCAGCCTGGGTGACAAAGCAAAACAAACAAACAAACAAAATTGGCTGTGATCTTCAAGTCTGGAACTCCACTTTTAGCCATCACTTTATGCACTTCTGAAATCATTTTAAATATGGAGCAATAGATGACCTATTTTATTCACTGGCAGGCCTTTTATGAGGGTAACCTAGAAATAGTACAAATATGAAGCTACAGAAAACATCATTTTAGAACCAAGCTATTGTACCTAATAATTGTCTTTTCTTTTAACATTATCCTGCTGTGACTCATTTCTATTCTTATGTATCCAACATCAGATCCTCTCCTTAGATTTTCCAAACATAAAATTTCAGGAGTTATTGTGCAAAGTTACATAAAATTCAGGTTGTGCAAGTTATACATCAAAAATGTAAGGATTTATAAAGCTCTTTGCAGCCCAAAGACACTTATTTAGTTAAATTAATTGCTTTTTATTGGCCAACATCTTTTCCATTAAAGAAGTAAAGGTTGGTGATTTGGACTCCCTCAATTAAGAAGAGGATCTAGCTTTTCTAGTTAGGTTCTTGCTTCTGCTACCACTGCCACTTCCCTCATGAGTTGAGGTTGCATGTTTTGTAAGTCTGAACTGATGACTGCTGAGACGACTAACGCTTTTGCTAAACCATTCCCCAAAGTAGTAACAATGAAAAATATTAATATGCTAATTATGAGCCAGACATTCTTTTAAAGGCTTTATGTGATTAACTCAACAAAATATGAGGTTACTTTCTATTTTTATCCTCATTTTCTCAATCAAAAACTGAGGCACAGAGATACACATGACATGACATTTTCCTTTTCTTTTCTGTTTTTTAGATGGAGTTTCACTCTTGTCGTCCAGGCTAGAGTGCAATGGTGTGATCTCCGCTCACTGCAACCTCCTCCTCCGGGTTCAAGCAATACTCCTGCCACCCAAGGAGCTGGGATTACAGGTGCCCGCCACCATGCCCTGCTAATTTTTGTATCTTTAGTAGAGGTGGAGCGTCATCATGCTGGCCAGGCTGGTCTCGAACTCCTGACCTCAGGTGATCCACCCGCCTCAGCCTCTCAAAGTGCTGGGATTACAGGCATGAGCCACCGTGCCCGGCCTCGCGTACTCACGTGACATTTTTCACTGTCATGTAGGTATTAATTATGGGAGCTGGTATAGGATCTGAGGCAGTTTAGCTTCAGATTCTGTGCTCTTGACCTCTAATGTTAGGATCCCATTGAAAGACGGGAGTGTGTTTGGGAGTGAAACTGTGATCTTGTATCCGTTTGTGTGTGTATGTGTGTGTGTGTGTGAGAGAGAGAAAGAGACAGAGAGAGGAGACAGGCAGAGAACAACAGGGGGTTTTGTGTAATTATTGGAAAAGGAAGAGAAATATAAAAATAATATACTTGCCAACTGTGGGCCACATATGTAAATCTATTATCTTAAACATTGTCTAAATATGACAGGATCTTATAATTTAAAAACTCTATGTATCACTTGCAGAGAAGAAGACAGGAAAACACTCCTATCATCAAACAATATTTTCAAGAACTTATTACAACTTAGGCACTGTTGGGATAAGAGAATTTTCAGGTGCTTGCTCTAAAGTGGCTTATAGATTCAGTAGAAACCAAATCACAATATGAATTTCAAAGCCATACAAAACCTGCTAAGTGCCAAGGAAAAAGTAAAATTTAGTTGTTATAAGGCAGTGGCAATTTAGAAAAACTTCATAGGGAGGTGAGTCAATTTGGGATAACAAAGCCAAGTGCTCATTTGGGGATGTAAATCCATTAAGGACTTTGCAGGATAACCCCTTTTCTCTGTGTCTTGCTAAAAACAAAGCCCAGAGAAGCAAGCTCCTTGGAAGCAGCCAGCACCAAGGAGAGAGCCAGACCGGCCTGCCAGCCAAATGAGAGTATCTCAATCCCATGGCGTCTTGGCATGGTCCCATAAACAACACTTGAGTGTTGCCAGTAAAAAGCTCAGGAAACCCCACCAGACCCCTGGGAAAGACAAGTGGCTTCTTTCCAAAAAACCTCAGGATGTAGTTCTTATTTCACCCCTACATGAGAAACGTGAATTCTCCCAGACGGTAATGGTCTCCCCACAGTTTGTAATCTGCTTGTTTGCAACTTAAAATTGATAATGAAAAAGCAGTTGTCTTGAACCTTTCTATAAATGTAAAGAAATAGAAACACTAGCTCCACACAACATTTCTGTTGATTACAGCATATCCATTAGGAGAAGGATTATGGCTTTCTCCATCTTTATCCTTTTTGGTGGCGCTAGCTTTTTTTTTTTTTAATTCCTTTCTCCCCAAACTACGGAAAAGCACAATATAAAAGGATAAAATAAAAATACATATTTTAAAAGTAATGCTTAAGTAATATTTTCAAACGATGAGCTAAAAGAGAGGAGAAAGAGTTCTGAAAAAAGCCAGACACACAACACCATCTTGATCATCACATACCCAAGTACAATCATGTATATATTATAAGATATTTTGCTAGATTTGTGGATTTTCTCATAAGCATATAGTAGATAAAGTGGAAAAAAAAAAAGGCATAAGGTGAGTTCAGTGAGTTTGATGAGAACTTAGTTACCATCTTGAAAGAATAGTAACAAAGGTGGGAATGATGCAAAGGGAAGGAAACCAGTATTTGATCAGCTAATGTCTCTCAGTCTTGATTGCACAAACTCCCTCATCTCTCCCAGCTGCTTTGTCAATCCTCGCTTACAAACCCTGGGTATAACCTTCATTTAATTTTCACTAATGGAAGAGGATGGTATGTGCACAAGTGGTACAGCGTTTCCCCCGACTAGTTAATAAATGAGAAAAATTTTTAAAATTATATACTGTTCATTCATTTGCAGAGAATGAGACATAGTTCACTGGAATACACTGGTGCTATTGTCAGCAACAAAACTGTAGTACTTTAACTGCTATTTGAACATTCATATACTGATTTTTTCAGTGCCTAGGAGATGAAGTCTTTATATCAATGTAGACTGAAAAATACACTAAGAGCCAAGAAAAGAATTAAATTTGGTTATAGGAAGCAGTCTTTAAACATAAGTTATTTTTGAACACTTTCTCTGCTTTTCAGCAGAGTACAGTACAGCAAGCAGGTAGGAAAATATGACAACTATTAAGCACTTCCTGCTTATATAACACACCATACTTGTACAAGAAAAATAATTGCTCTTTCAGGTTGATAAGCTATGCCTAAGCTCTTACAAGGGTAGAAAATTTTGGCTGGAAGTAGAAGGTGCATTCTCTCTTTCTATGTATATACTAAGGTCCCTAGTGTAAGTGTTAAGAAGTATTGAATTAAATGTTTTAAAAGTTAATTCTTCAAATTTACATTTTTCCTAGCACTATCCATCTCACCTCATGGATTAAATGAATTGCATCTCAGTATTCTAGGCAGGCCTGTTAAGTCTTTGTCTGGGAATTACCCAAACCTTTTGTTCTCTCCAGTAGTTCCATGTTCACTCAATTTGAGTGTGCACTAAGGGTTATGTAATACAGGAAGACAAAATACGTAGTACTTCCCTGTGTATTATTTAATCCATACTGTGATTAATAAAAACTCTTTATATGTCAGAGAAATTGAGTGGCATACTGGAAGCATATTTATGATATTTACTTATGTATTTGTGACTTACATAACATCTTGAGCTTCTTGAGGGTATTGACTCTATTTTCATCCTTGCATCCTTCATATTAAACACTCAATAATGTATTGTAAATGGTGAATGAATAAGTACTGAGCTTGAAGTTAGAAAAACTGGGTTTGTATTTAGGCTCTATCTCTTGAATGACCATCTTACATTGAACAATTTGGGTAATTTTAAGGAAGCCATTTAATTTACCTCAATCTATTCTCTTCTAATACATTGAGATAATCATGCTGACATATATATCTCATAAGCATGGTACAAAAAGATTACCACTTTCTTATAAGTATCTTTAAATTTCAGACAATTATCTTGAAAAATTGATAACCATTGTTGAGATCATTATTGCCAACTATTTTTTGGGGGGTAATAACTGTTTATATAATAAGTCTGCAATGAGACAATTTTGAAACTAGAAGAGATAAGATATACACATAAAGGCATACTTAATGATACATAGTTGGATAGGTTGAGGATCAAATAGTATAAAGGCAATAAGTGGCTTAGAATTTCAGAGGACCATTACCCATTCCAGTGGCATTCAGGAGGAGTCTTATGGGAAGGCTGGGAAGTACACTGGGCCTTGAAGTGAGAATAAGTCTGGAAAAATAAAGAAAGGAAAAGATAGTTTTGACAATCAAAGTGGTGAAAGTTAGAGATTTGCACAGTGTGTGTCATAACTATGAGGACATCTTGACTACACTATGGATGATTTGCATATAGTATTGTTAGAAAATGAAGTTGAGATGGTGAGTAGGGTCTTACATGCTGGACTGAAGACCTACTAAACAGTATTAATGAGAATGCCAGGCTTTCAGGCTTGACAATATTTACCTTCTACAACTTAATCTGGAGAAGAGTATGTAGCTGCAATATCAATTAAGAGAGTCCAGTAGTGAGATAATGTGAGTAGAGATAGAAGAAATGGAAATTAACATAATTAATAAATTTGTCCTGGCTAACACGGTGAAACCCCGTCTCTACTAAAAATACAAAAAATTAGCCGGGCGTGGTAGCGGGCGCCTGTAGTCCCAGCTACTCGGGAGGCTGAGGCGGGAGAATGGCGTGAACCCGGGGGGCGGAGCTTGCAGTGAGCCGAGATCGCGCCACTGCACTCCAGCCTGGGCAACACAGCGAGACTCCGTCTCAAAAAAAAAATAAAAAATAAAAAATAAAAAAAAAAATAAATTTGGACCCAGACACATTATCTTTTTAATAGAGAAGAATTTCCTGTGGTTTCATATTAAACTAGTGGAGTGGTGAGTTATAAGCTAATGGACAATTGCTCAGTTTTGCTTTTTTCCTACCCATTCCCAATTCCTCCCGGTTCTGGAAAGTAACACACTGATTTTTATCCTGGCAACTATTCATGTCTTTCCTTCTTTCAGTCCACGTGGTTCAGGCCATGTTGATTTTACCCCTGGATGTAGAGTCTTGGATTAGTCGTCTCCCAAACACCACATAGTAATGGAGACAAGTCAGTGAGACATAGTCTTGGAACTTTGGTTAAAATTAGGGAGGAAAAGTTGGTATTGCTGAAAAGACAGAATGTCTAGCAGGAAGTGCTGGCAGTCATCAGGCCATGTGCAGTGAAACACCTTTCTGAGAATGGAGCCAATACAGAAGGAAGCAGCCTAAAGAATGGAGAGAATACTAACTTAGAACCCTGGAAAAGTCAAGCTTCTTAGTTTTCTGCCACTTTCAATTGGCAAGATCCTAATGAGTACATAGGCATTAGAATAATTAAATTTTATGTTTTACATCTATATCAGTTTCCCAGGGGAGGCATAAGAAAATACCAAGATCTGGGTGGCTTAACAACAGAAATTTATTGTTTCACAGTTTTGGAGGCTACAAGTCTGAGATCAAAGTTTCAGCAGGGTTGTTTCCTTTGGAGATCTCTGTGGGAGAATCTGTTCAATGTCTCTTTCCTAACTTCTGGGGGTTTGCTGTCAGTATTTGGTGTTCCTTATTTGGTGTTCCTTGGCTTACAGATGCATCACCCTGGTCTCTACCTTCATCTTCTCATGGCATTCTGCCATGTACAATCTGTCTCTGTGTGCAAATTTCTCCTCTTTAGAAGGGCATAATCATATTGGATTAGGGCCTGCTTTAATGATCGTATCTTACCTTGATCATCTGCAAAGTCCCTATTTCCAAATAAGGCCACATTGGTAAGTTTTTGGGGTTAGGCCTCAACATATTTTTGGGGGACAAAATTCAACACATAATGGCATCCAATTCCTTTTCATGTTTATAGAAATAGTTGGAAATTAATAACTTCTGATGCTCCCAAAGTAATCAACAGATACAGATGAAACATTCAGCTTTCTTGTCTTCAACAAATCTTTCCTTCATTCAACTTCATTAGCATTCATTCTCAAGTTGTGTCTTATCACCCAAATAGTTACTAAGGTAAAACACACAGAAAACACTCAATGTATGCATTAAGTGTAGAACTATTCCATGGATGAAAAGCATTTGCTTCCATAGGGTTAAAGGAAGTGCTTACAGGATGTGAAGATATCCGGTATTTTTATTTTGTAAGGCCAGCCACGCACAATGCCATCCATTTGAGTTATACTGCTTTCAGTGTCAAAGACTGAGATGAATTACATGTTGTTGTGTCTGACCACAAAGAGCAAAATGGCTCTAGCTTCTTGTGCCACCCTTGCTTGGATGTTGTTGATTTTTCTCACAGTTGTTACAGATAAACGATAGATTACAACTGAATGTGCTTCCTGATAGCATTTGGTAATAGGAATGTAATAAGTTGATCAGTCTTCAGAAGCCAGAAATGACCACCACAGAAAAATAGTTGGCCAGGGTTATTATCTAAACAATCTAAGTAGTTATATGTGAACCATAGGGTATTGAGTATAATATCCCTTTCTAGGCTTGGTGCTTTAATGGTATATTGCTGTTTTTTCTGCACTAGCTGGTCGAGCGAGTTGTTGATGACTTCGTTAATGGGCATCTTCATGACATAACCAAAACCAGACAAATCTTGGGGTCCTTAAAATACAAGATTTGAGAAAACTTATCTTAACCCTTTGAAGTAATTGAAATACTATGGCTGTATTTGCAAAGGGTAAGTTCTTTGATGAAAGTCATTGGATAAATACTGCCTCATAGTTTCCCGTCAATGACAGAGGAAAATCAACAGTAAGTCAATGAACATAGGCACCTACTGTATTTCAGGATGTTCTTACAGAAGAACAACATAGAGATAAAGTAGAAAGATTATAAGTTTTAATGCCAGATTATACCTGGGTTTAAATCCTGGTTCAGCTACTTGCTAAACTGTATGATCTCAGAGCTACACTCCACTCGTGTGAAAAATAAAGAAAATTCCTCCATCATAGGGTTGTTGTGAAGACTAAATGGCATAAGATGCAAAAACACAAGAACAATGACAAGCAGAGCTAATAATTCAACATGGCAGCTATTACTGTTATGAAAGGGTAAATAACATAATATTAAATTTCTTCTTAAGTTTGATGTAAAAATATTTTGGAAAGGTACATTTAAGAGTTCTTTATTGAATCTGTGGCTATTCATGTATTTCTCCAGTGGTCTAGTTGCTATTGTTATATCCATGGCTTGTTCTCTTGGAAGAAAATGACAAAGTGTTTTCAGTAAGCTTTATACTAGTTCCCGTTTGTTTTTTAGATTGCAGTGCCTTAGGTTGAGTTCCCCAAAATTAGGGTCTAAGAAGAGGATTCATGTACAAGAGATTATTTAGTGCTCCCAGGAAAGAGTGTCAAGGAACTGTGGGATGCTGGGCAAGGAAGAAAAAGAAGCTAAGGAGGGTACCATATCGGAGAACTCCCAGGTGGGGTCATTAAAGGTGTATCCCATAGGGGAGCTTTATAAATTGTGCCTCAGAATTGTTCCCATCTCAGTCAAGGGAGCTGGGTTTTTCTACTCCAGCACTAACTAATCAATCATTGGCTAAGGTGACAGTGTACAGTAGTATACAGAATTCAAGGGCATCTGGAAACATGCCTACAGTATCCCCTGCAAATATATCATGCAACATTTAGTAGAAATATTTTCCATGTACATTTATACTGCACATACATTAAAAGAATGGCAATAGTGCATATAGAAATACACATACAGATGAGAACTTCAATTCTTCAATTTCTCCAACTTCTCCAGCTTCTACAATTTCTGCAACTTCTATTTCAACATCAGAAATTAGAAATGTGAAGCATATTTTCTAGTGTCAGATCTGGGGAAAAGGGTCAGAATTCCTAACAGACAAATAACTTTCTAATTGCTCTTAAATGTTTACCTTCAACAGGCATTATATTATTATCCAACTAGTTATAGAAAAAGAAATAACATAGACACTACCTAAAAATGCAAAGCAAACCAAGGAAACTTATTAAGTGTAGGTAGAGACAGTATTGAAGTGTTGTCATCATAATATTATTTCGCCCATAATTAGGTTTAAATAGAAATGACTTGCTGAACATCTACTGTTTATGTCATATAATTTATAGGCAATATGATATCAACTATTATTAATTTAACAGTTAAAGTCAAGAAAAAGATTTACATTAGGCAAATTCTTATAACTCACTTTATTATTTTATTTTTGGCAAAAATTTATGAAGGCAGGGTCTTTGTTCAAATCCTTGTGAAAACTTCATGTGTTTGTAATATGGACTCTTAGATTGTAAAGGTAACTGATTCTTATTTGTCTTACTTATTTTGTTCCAATAATAGACGAACTTGATAAGTAAGAAGCGAATCACTCTTACAGTTGTCAAAGCTGATGTTTTATAATCTTGTAAAATTTCAGCTCTCCCCAAACAACAAAAAATAGAATGAAAGATAATAAAAAGTACACACACAAGGATACTGTTATTTTAGGCAAAATGTGTAAAACTTTATTATCTCTACAAATACATATATTTGTAGATACATTCCTATATTTTCCCTTTTCTGTGTATTATTTTCTCTTTAATTCAGGATTTAAATACATAACTTTCTCCCTAGATTACTATAATAAACTATTAAATATTCTAACTCCCTTCATTCTCTTCTTCAATTTTTCTAATGTTGCTACTAGGTTAACTTTTTCATTTTGTTTTTTCGCTCTGTTGCCCAGGCTGGAGTGCAGTGACGTGATCTCGGCTCACTACAACCTCCACCTCCCAAGTTCAAGTGATTCTCCCTCCTCAACCTCCTGAGTAGCTGGGATTACAGGCATTCACCACCATGCCTGGCTAATTTTTGTATTTTTAGTAGAGACGGGGTTTCACCATGTTGGCCAGGCTGGTCTTGAACTCCTGACCTCAGGTGATCCACCCATCTTGGCCTCCCAAAGTGCTGGGATTACAGGTTAATCTCAAGCATATCTTCAAACACCTCCTTTCCTTGCACTAAAGCCTTCATTGTTTCCTCATTACTTACAGTCATCCTCACATTTAAGGCCATTTATGATGATATCCTCTAATCTAATCTTTCAGATTTACTTTCCACTTCTTTTTGATGGAGTTAATTTAAATAGCTTATGTGAATACAATCCTATCTTTCTTAATTCTTTACCTTTGTTTTCCCAAAATTGCCTGCACTCTCATCCCTGCCGATTAAAATTTTAGCTAGCTGATAATACCTAGAAATATAATTATTTCTGAGGGTGGTAATTTTTATTGTCATTTTTATGATTTTCTGTGCTTTCTAAGTTTCCTATACTAAATTTTTTTAATATTCAGAACGAAACAATGAAGTGTATAATCTCAGTCTTTCAAGAATTGACTCCTGTATCACCATCTTTCTGAAGCCTTCACTCATTCTCAGTCTCTTCTTTCTCCAAAATCAAGATACCTTTATTATGTTTGCTGGTTATAAATATAATAAAAGCTCATTGTAAAAATAATTTAACAATACAAAAATGTATAAAGAAGTAACACAAATATCCCATGACAAGCTAAGTATGTATCTATACATCTATTAATATATATACACACACAAAATTGAAACAGTTCTGAACATATTTTTTCATAGCCATTCCCTATTTTTCTTTCTTTTTGATTAATTATATATCATTAACATCTTTCTCTGTCAACACAAATAGTTCTATCTCATTATTTTTAATGGCTGTATATTCATTAAATAAATGACCAATATTGTGTTGATGGACATTTAGGACATTATCCAGCTGTTTACAGTTACAAACAATGCAATAAACATCCTTTCACTTAGACTTTTTTGGCACCTCTTCCAATTAATTCCTTGGGAAAGATTCTAGCATTGGACCTGATGCCTCAAAGGGCATACACGTTTAAAACGTTAATAGACAAGCTAAACTGCCTTCCAGAAAATTGGACCAATTTACATCTATAGCAACAATGTGTGGAAGTCTCCATTTTCCCATTTTTTTATAACATTGGATATTGTTATCCACTTAACAAAACTGATTATTAGATGATCTCCTATTTAAATGGATCATCTATATTTTTTCTTTGGCAAAATACCTAATAAAATCTCTGTTTTTTATCAAGACATTAACCCTGAAAGAACACAGATTGTATTTATTAATTTTTCTAGGTATTTGGCAATTATTTCTAAGTCCTACCTCTTAAAAACACAGATGCATTTAGTGCATATTTACATTTATTTGCCACTTAGTATTCTTAAAAATTTACCAGAGCATTCTTATATCTTTTGTCTCTCCTGCAATACTGTCCCTCTAGTTCCTCAATCTGTCAACATAATGATAGTCAATGATGGCAACAAAAGTCGAAGAATAAAGCATTTGCATCTCAGTTATAATATTGCTAATATAAAAGAGCTGTTTTCTTCTTTCATTAACAGCCTGGGGCATGTGAGCCTAGGATATTGCTGAGGAAATTCTCATTGAGTCTAATATTTAGAGAATATTCCCGTTTCTATTTGTAATGAGTCACACAAACACAAATTATGTTAGGATACAAGCTTAAGGGGTTAGCAGTGTTTTAAAAACAAGTGTCAGACTCATGTGAAACACCTGGTGAGATGTGAATTTTTTTGCTTGAATAGTTCTAACATTAGTACTGCACAAATATTAGGAAGTATAATCTTTTGTCTAAAAATTAGTACTTAGTACTGTATCAATGCAAAATAATCATAAGTTATCTGCTATTAAATTTAAGACATACATTTTTAATTAGTGTCTCTATTTCTTGAATTTGGGGGTAAAGTATTCATTATGGATGGAAACACAGGAGCCTGGAATTGTATTAGTGGCTCTATTAGCTATTGGCCTTACTTAGGGTAGTAACACAAACTTTCTGCGTCTCAGTTTTTTCATCTTCGTGATGAAATAATTAAATTATATATTACTGAAGGCTTATTCCATTTTACCATGTTACTATATCATAGGCCATTATAATATGATGGCTTTGGAGTATGTATAAGTCCAGGAGGGCAATTCATGTAATTTAAACTGAAAATAAAACTCTTGAATCAAACAGAGAAGCTACAGCTTTATACAGGGGGTAAGCTTTTCTTAACCTTTGAAATCTTTAAAATTATAATCTAAAATTTTTCCTTTAAAGATATTGGGAATGGAGAGAAGGTTTTCACATTCTTATTTTTTGCTTCTCTGAAGAGCTTTATTTTTTTCTTTTTTCTTTCTTTTTTTTTTCTTGTTGAGATGGAGTCTTGCTCTGTCGCCCAGGCTGGAGTGCAGTGGCCGGATCTCAGCTCACTGAAAGCTCCGCCTCCCAGGTTTAGGCCATTCTCCTGCCTCAGCCTCCCGAGTAGCTGGGACTACAGGCACCCACCACCTCGCCCGGCTAGTTTTTTGTATTTTTTTTAGTAGAGAGGGGGTTTCACTGTGTTAGCCAGGATGGTCTCGATCTCCTGACCTCGTGATCCACCCGTCTCGGCCTCCCAAAGTGCTGGGATTGCAGGCTTGAGCCACCACGACTGGCCTATTTTTTTCTAACTATGCATATTTATAACTTATTTTTAAAAAGGCAACTGAGATTATCTCGATGGTCAAATTATAGGGTTGTTTGTTTTGTTCTTTATACATTTCTATATTAAAAAATGAATACAACTTCTAAATTTCTTTACTGAGATATGTATATGCATGTAAAATGTATGGACATTAACTGGGGTGATTTTGTGCCAAGACTCCTGGAATGGAGTCCAAGAATCCAGGATTCTTATTCTGTCTTCTCCATTCACGCTCTGACCTCAGGGACATCCCATAATTTCCTTTATTCTTTAACTCAGCAACATCTTTACTAAGCACCTCTGCTGCGATGAAGCTTTAGAGGTTCATATTCTCTTTTTGTTTACTATTATACTTTATGTTCTAGGGTACATGTGCACAGGCTTGTTACATATGTATACATGTGCCATGTTGGTGTGTTGCAGCCATTAACTCGTCATTTACATTAGGTATATCTCCTAATGCTATCCCTCCCCACTTCTCCCACCCCACAACTGGCCCTGGTGTGTGATGTTCCCCTTTCTGTGTCCAAGTGTTCTCATTGTTCAATTCCCACCTATGAGTGAGAGCATGCAGTGTTTGGTTTTCTGTTCTTGGGATAGTTTGCTGAGAATGATGGTTTCCAGCTGCATCCATGTCCCTACAAAGGACATGAACTTATCCTTTTTTATGGTTGCATAGTATTCCAAGGTGCATATGTACCACATTTGCTTAATCCAGTCTGTCATTGATCACATTTGGGTTGGTTCCAAGTCTTTGCTATTGTGAATAGTGCCGCAATAAACATACCTGTGCATGTGTCTTTATAGCAGCATGATTTATAATCCTTTGGGTATGTACCCAGTAATGGGATGGCTAGGTAAAATGGCATTTCTAGTTCTAGATCCCTGAGGAATCGCCACACTGTCTTCCACAATGGTTAAACTAGTTTACAGTCCCACCAACAGTGTAAAAGTGTTCCTATTTCTCCACATTCTCTCCAACACCTGTTGTTTCCTGACTTTTTAATGATTGCCATTCTAACTGGTGTGAGATGGTATCTCATTGTGGTTTTAATTTGCATTTCTCTGATGGCCAGTGATGATGAGCATTTTTTCATGTGTCTGTTGGCTGCATAAATGTCTTCTTTTGAGAAGAGTCTGTCCACTTTTGTTTGTCCACTTTTTGATGGGGTTGTTTGGTTTTTTCTTGTGAATATGTTTGAGTTCTTTGTAGGTTCTGGATATTATCCCTTTGTCAGATGAGTAGACTGCAAAAATTTTCTCCCATTCTGTAGGCTGCCTGTTCACTCTGGTGCTAGTTTATTTTGCTGTGCAGAAGCTCTTTAATTTAGGTAGATCCCATTTGTCAATTTTGGCTTTTGTGGCCATTGCTTTTGGTGTTTTAGACATGAAGTCATTGCCCATACCTATGTCCTGAATGGTATTACCTAGGTTTTCTTCTAGAGTTTTTATGTTTTAGGTCTAACATTTAAGTCTCTGATCCATCTTGAATTAATTTTTGTATAAGGTGTAAGGAAGGGATCCAGTTTCAGCTTTCTTCTTATGGTTAGCCAGTTTTCCCAGCACCATTTACTAAATAGGGAATCCTTTCCCCATTTCTTGTTTTTGTCAGGTTTGTCAAAGATCAGATGGTTGTAGATGTGTGGTATTATTTCTGAGGGCTCTGTTCTGTTCCATTGGTCTGTATCTCTGTTTTGGTGCCAGTACCATGCTGTTTTGGTTGCTATAGCCTTGTAGTGTAGTTTGAAGTCATGTAGCATGATGCCTCCAGGTTTGTTCTTTTGGCTTAAGATTGTCTTGGCAATGCACTCTCTTTTTTGGTTTCATATGAACTTTAAAGTAGTTTTTTCCAATTCTGTGAAGAAAGTCATTGGTATTAATGGGGATGGCATTGAATCTATAAATTACCTTGGGCAGTATGGCCATTTTCACAATATTGATTCTTCCTATCCATGAGCATGGAATGTTCTTCCATTTGTTTGCCTTTCTATCCTCAGCTTTGTGATGCTGGGACTGCAACTCTGAAAACTGCCTTGTTCTCTTGCCACCTGGCTCCCTGTCAGGTTTTGCCATTGGGGAAACTGGAGAGTGGGAGAAGGGGAGATAGGATTCAAGTCTTCCTGTGTGCTTGCTGTTACTCCGTGTCTCCCCACCCAATCCCTTCACCTTGGCAGTAGTAGTTCTTTCCAGTGCCCATGCTGTTTTTTATTTATTTATTTTTCTCTTTTGGTTTGTTTCTTGTTTATTGTTTTTGCATTCCCAAAACTGCCTCATTATAATCCCTCAGAGATGCCAGCAGCCACCTAGAATGCCCCTTGTTCAGAGGTCTGAATCCCAACTTTTCCCATTGTCGCCCACTCCTCTACTCCTGGTATACCACAGATACTAGGCCAGCACCCCTCCTTGTAGATCTGAGTCCATGGGATTCCCCCTACAAACTGCAGAGTTCTCTGAGCTCAACTCAACTTCAACCCTGTCCCTTGCTTCTTCCCAGGAAGCGGCTTACTTTGGCCACTATCTTTGTTCTATCCCCCAGCACCTATTTCACCATTTATATTACATCCTTTCTGTGGAAACATCTAATGTGATTATGGATCCTGACTGTTAAGTAACTTCTGCGGAGAAATATAAGGTTCAGCGTTTACCTGTTAAGGCTGAGGGGCTGTAGGGCAACTGGATTTTGAGTGCAGCAGGCAGTTGGAAATCCTAGACTGGAGCTCAAAAATCACATTAAGAGTAGAAATATCAGAATAATCTGTTTCCTCATTTACATAAAACTGGGATTGGTAGAAACAATCACTTTTAGCTTTCAATGTTCTGTATTTAAACAGAGACATATAGACATGTATAGTTCCTTGTTTTAAATAAAGATGGGCTTGACCAAAAAAGTAGCTGAACAGCTGACTTACCTCTGGATATCTTAAATTATAGAACAATCAGGAAAGTCTAAAAATTTGGAGAAAAGTCTTCAAGCTTCATGCCATCAATTAAACCAGAAATTTTATGTGGTGGCAATGTGGCCTGTAAAGTTTTGAGAGTGGTAGTAGAAGTGCCAATGTCCTCATGATTTTGAGTGGCTTGAGTAAAATTGAATTGAAGATGCTACATGCAATAGTATCCCACAACACAAGAGCTTGGAGTAGATGAGCAGTTGTCCATTATCACTCCACGAGAGGCTGTCTCTTTCCTTCTACCAGTTTTCACAAAAGGAAATCTAAATACTACTGGAGAGTTCTAGACATTAGACTAAAGTCTTTTTAGATCCTAAGAATGGGAGACCAAGAGAAAGGTTGAAAAAAACAAAACACTACAAAAATCATATCATAGAATGATTAAGTCATTAAAAACTTTCCAGTATACTTGAGACTTCTATTCCCCTTACATTGTCATCCGATTGAAGTGGTCATTGTAGCTAATAAGTTGATATGAGATGATATTTTTGTAAAAGATGCTGCCTTTGGGAAAGACTCATATGTGCCTTTCTAAGGTGATAAGTTCAAGGGAAACCTTACCGAGACACTCCAATGATTTCAAGATAGTTTAAATAGGCGTGAAATGCTCTATTAAGTGCTCTTAAGTTAGACTTCCTCAGCCTGATATTTAGAGGCTTAAAGTCGAAAAACCTCTTATCAAATACAACAAAACATGAGGCAAGATCAAGAGAAGTGTTTGTAAAACCAGTCTGAGCATCATTTTAAAGTTTATAATGTGTTAGAATGATGAAGGAGCACATTATACAGTTATAACAGATTTTTTTTCATTTCCTGTTCTTTAGTTTGACCATGACCTTCCTTCTTTCAGTCTCTTCCATTGTTTCATAGTCATTTATTTGGCAGGAAATATTTCAAGTATTTTATTTTATGATAAAAAGTCTGTCAGTTTACCTTTGAGATTTGATATTAATATTTTATTTTTCATTAGTTCTATTTCTTAAAGTGTGGTTAATTCTATTACACATAAGAACAAAAAATGTTCAGCTCTAGACCAAATCTATAAAGCAGATCTTATAGTGGTTTGAGCTTATGTTCTAAGATATTATAAAACATTTTCATTTTACATATTTTTAGTCTGAAGTTTTAATTTAATATGTATTTATGTTTCTTTTATTTTTGTAATTAAAATTAAATTTACATACAAACTAAAATATAGAAACTTCAGGAACAACATCCTTGTCATAAATATGAAGTTGTTATGGTCTGAATGTCTGTGTTTCTCCAAAATTCATACGTTGAAACCTAACCCTGAAGTAGATAGTAATAAGAGGTGGGGTCTTTGGGAACCCCTCATGGATAGGATTATTGTCCTTTTAAAAGGGCTTGAGGGAGCCTCTTTGCCCCCTTTGCCATGTGAGGTCACCATGAGAAGATGACATCTATGAAACAGGCCCTCACCAGACACTGAATCTGCTGATGCCATGGTCTTAGGCTTTCCAGTCTCCAAAACTGTAAGAAATAAATTTCTATTGTTTGTAAATTACCAAATCTCAGGAATCTTGTTATAGTTACAGGGATAGACTAAGACAAATTGATAGCAAGAAGCGGGGTGCTGCTGTAACAAATACCTACAAATATACAGAAGTGGCTTTTGAACTGGGTAGTGGGCAGAGGCTGGAGCAGGCTAGAAAAAGACTATATTACTGTGAATGGACTAAGAAATGACTCAGTATCTGGTGAAATAAGGGCTTATGGAGTCCTAAACTATTTTTTTCAGTACCCAATTACTGTTTTGCATTTTTAGTTCTTGGCTCAGAAGGAATGTTTTTAAAAAGACTCTCTTACTCATTTAAAAATACAAAATACATTGATTTTCTTTGAAGTTCAATATTTGTTATAAGACTGGACACAATTTTGATGGAATAAGTGCCTGAGCAATGAACAGTTTGGCAGAGACAGATTATCCCAAAGCTATGGTAACCAGAAAATGTACTTGTATTACAGGTTGTATCAGTGCATCAGTGTGGAGGCCTAGACAGAAGAAACTTACTGAATAAGCAAGGTTTAGCAGTGAAATAAATCACAAGAAGGAAGTAGTTGCATGTGGATCAAGCCCTAGTTTGGAAATGCAGATCATATCCATTCATTCTGCATGGTTATTAATGAACTTACCCAGACAATCAGAAGGAATAGCCTAGCCCTGAGACATCTTCTTGCCATGAGATGTTTGTTAAAGTGATGCTGTTTACCTTGATCCCAAAGTAAAGAATCTTGTCTCGAAAAAACTTCAAAGCAATGTTTAATGAAAGTAAGACAGGGCTGGGGATTAAGGGAACTGACCTAATTTGTTCTCAGCTGCTTATCAGCTGCCAGCTGCATGATCGGAGGAAAGTCACTGCCATTCTTTGTGACGCAATTTTCTATTCTGTATAAAATGGCAACTTAATTTCTAAAAAATCTGTGATATTTGTAGTAAAATCTTTTTGTGAAAAAGTATTCATAAAAGTTTTGAAAAGTTACAAGTTTTGTAGTAACCCAAATCATTACTAATGAAGCAATCGGCATTATTATTCAAATTACCATTAGCATTGTGGGCTTTGGTAACTTAGTAAGAAGAGTGAAAATTACCTGTCTTCCACTAAAGAGGCATAATATAAACACAAAAACTTTAAAAGATAATGTGGCTATGTAAAAATATAAAGAAATATGTCATAAAGATAGTAGTAATTTCTAAGAAAAAAACTCCTCTGTATATGCAAGGTAATTATGATTACAAACTTGCACAGTAGTTAGGCATCTTTACCCATCTGTGAGGTGGTGACTGAAATTGGGCATGCAAGTGCCAAGATGGAGATTACTTAGGACTTGTTTCTGTATGGAAATTACATTTGGAAACTCTGGCCTGGCTCTTGATGTACTAAAGAGAAGATAAAAGAAAATAATCACTTTCCCTCCCTTTCACGATGTATGATCTTCAAACCTAATGGCACCTTAAAATTCTGTTCTGAATATTAGATGCTGAAAAGTTAACTTTTTTTTTCTTTACATTTTTTTTAGGTATACTGACCTTACCAAGTCTATCATACATAGATGCTTTTGACTGATTAGGTACATGGAAGCATAAGAAAGGAAAATACATTAATTTTTTAACTATTAGCTGGATTTCCATCCATCTGTTATTTCTCTTCTCTCTCTGTATTCACTAATATTATTTATTCACCAGTCTATCCTTATCTATTATCTATCTGTCTACGTGGCTGTACTATACAGCAATAACCTTTATTTGTGTACATGCAAAGAGACACATCTGGAATATTTTTCAGCAAACATTAATAACTTTTGTTTTCGGGTGGTGGGATTTTGGAGATAGTTTGCTTTCTTCTTTGCACTTTTATGGATTACTTGATTTTTTTTACATAAAAAAGGTATACAACATTTTGGAAAAAAGTAGTTTTCTTAAAAATAAAGTAAAAATAAAACGTTTTCATTGGGAACATGAAATAATAACAACAGAATCTACCTCATGGTATTATAATAAGAATTCAATGAAATTATAGGAGCTTCCCAGTATCCACTTTGGGACACTGGTGACACTTAAGTGTATTATTAATTTAGTCTTTTTCCCTAATCATATTTAATAATGTGGCATTATGCTCTTGCTATTGATGTATACACTGAAAATACTAATGTATTTTCTGGGATTGGTAGCAAATATTGTCTTTCATGAAAAAATGTTGACTATGATTTGAAGACTTGTATACAAAATAATTTAGAGGTAACTTGAACAATCAAAGTGAGACAAAAAGAGCAATGTAGTAGATGGATAAGGTAACGTTTATACAGAATAAGAATAATTTACAGATTAGGAAAGAATTCAAAATGTTAAAATCTAATCATAAATGGAAAAAAGGTAACATAACTACAAATATTTTTTCCTACTCCACCTGAAGCTGTATCAAAAAATCCATTATTATACTCATCTTGGCATGTTTGTATTATAGTAACATCTAAAATGAGGAACATTTTCATGTAAATTTTCCAATAAAGCACATAAAACAAGACTGTGAGCGCTCAAGACTGAATTCTGTTGGAAAAAGTCAATAGCAATTAGGAAAATAAACACAAGTTCACTTTTGGTTTTCCCAAACAAAAGATTTTTCCTGTGTGTGTGTGTGTGTTTTTGTGTGTGTGTGTGTGAATTACAGTAGTAATTCCCAAAGGGAAGTAACAGTAATATTTGTAAACTGATTGTAAACTGATTCTTTGTCTATAAGATTTTTGACTTACGGAATTCCTGATATGATATTCATATTCTCTTGCTTTTATTTGCTGCTTCTGTTATTTTTGCTAAAATACTCTCATTCTCAATTTTTCATTTATTTTCACAATAGTTGGGTAATTTTTCCACCTTAGATGAAGTTCTTGCCTTTAAAATTTTCCTATAGTTATTAACTCCTTTTTACAATTAAAGACTAAGCTGCTTCAATATGAAGTGTTTATGAGCAGAAGACTTGCAAACCCAAGTCAAGTATTAAAGATCCATTCTAACTAAGGCAGAGATCTGTGTCTCCTTCATTTGCCTTTAGATATAAGAAATGTAAATATAAAACACAATATTCTCTTGGAGGGAAATGAAGGCCTCAGTCAACTCAAAGTTCTCCGATCCATTGGCAATGATCAAGTCTTAGGAATGGGGAGCTGGTGAAGCCTTATCCTATGTGGACTTCCTTTTCAGTCTCTCGACTCCCTAGTCAGTTGTCAAATCACTTGTAAGGAACACAGTAATTACTTGTCACAATAAACTGTATTCTTTGAACGAGAATGTTTTACAGTGGTTTTACTCTGACTCTTCTTACTCTGACTCTTTAGAGATATTCTATAATCCTTTAATGTGGAGACTGAGACTCTGGCTGTTTTATGAGATGACTCAGTAAAAGTGCCTTGAGTATTCCCTGGACATTGGAAATACTCAAGAGTTGTTAATTTTCTTACCTTTTTTTCTAGACTGAGAAGGTTAATATACATGGCTCACTTTGGTAATGCAAATCTAATGAATTTTCTGGGTCATGATATTGAAAAGAGCAACATATATATATATATACTCAGTCATTCAGAGGAAAAAGGAAGTGTTCTTAGTCCTGAGTCATGAATTTCCCATTAACATTTTAATTCTTTAATCCACAGAGGAAGCCATGGCTGGCTAATAATATAATATAAAGTTTACCTATAAATCTTCTGAAAAATACATTACATATATAATAAAAGTATAGTCATATTTTAAAGTGAAATGAGAACTTGTTTTATATATAACATCCTGTAGTGTCATGAGACTTTTTAAATGCATAATTAATTTTATTACTCCCTTATTAATTTTGAGTTGGAGTTCTGGGTTAAAATGGATAGATCTAGATGTTAGGACCATCTTAAGAAAAACAAAAGGGTAGAGCCTATGTTTTCATCATTGCTATTTTGGGAACCATCAAGATTTCAAACGTTTATTATTTAAATATCCTTCCTTTTGTTTCCAGAAAGTAACAAATATGTATCTAAAAACCAATGAAAATGGCTATTTTTTTTTTTTACCATTGTGTTTCTGAATATAAATGATTGCAAGAATACTCTCTCTTTATCTTATTTCTTACACTTTTAGAATGAAGAAGGTACTGGCACACGAAAATGAAGAAAATACTATTGGAAAACTTCCTTAAAGAATGAAGGTTATTGAAATAACAAAATATGACAGAGGAAGAAGATTCTGTTAAAAACTGGTATAGCTGCTTTTAGGTAACATTGCTATTAAAGGGAAACCTTATTCATATTTCTCAGCCCACAGCATGTATAAAATTAACCGTTAAATGAAGAACATAGAATGAAAAAAGAAGTTAAAAATATATCTTGATAAAATGTTCCCTTTCCCCTGTAAAACTTGAAAATTAGCCACAGGAACCTCCCACTGGTGCCGAACTCTCTCTGAAAGTAGACCCTTCGTCTTCTCTTCCCTGGAGCCTCCCACAAGTTTCACACCTCATTTAAATTCCCTTACCTATACACATTTCTCCCTATCACTCCTTCTTAACTGCTCGACTGGCACTGAATATTATAAAAAACTAACAAAATAAACAAACAAATATGTATGAGAAATAATACAATAAATGTTTGACAGAGGAAAAATAATTTCTATTGAAATTCTAATTTTGAGTCTCTGCATTTTATAGTCAGGTAGACCTTATCTTAGAGCCCCTTGCTGCTCAAAGTGTAGTAATTAGAAGAGCAACCTTGCATCACCAGGGAGCTTGTGAGAAATGCAAAATCTCAGACTCCATCCAGACCTTCTAGATGAAAATCTGCATTTTCGCAAGATCTCCATGTGTTTCACATGCCCATTACAATTTTCTAAAAATTTATTTGAAAAAAACCTTTGCTCAGCCTACCCAGAAAATGATATCAAAAGATAAGATTTGAAACTAGAACACTGGGCACAGTGACTCATACCTGTATTCCCAGCACTTTGGGAGGCCAGCTTAGGCTGGTGGATCACCTGAGGTCAGGAGTTCAAGACCAGCCTGGCCGACATGGTGAAACCTTGTCTCTACTAAAAACACAAAAATTAACTAGGTGTGATGGCGTGTGCCTGTAGTACCAGCTACATGGGAGGCTGAAGCAGGAGAATCTCTTAAACCCAGGAGGCAGAGGTTGCAGTGAGCCGAGATTGTTCCATTGTACTCCAGCCTGGGTGACAGAGGGGGACTCTGTCTCAAAAAAAAAAAAAAAAAAAAAAATAGAAACTGGAAGAACAAAATTAAAACTGCTTCTTTACCCCACCTTTCATAGGTATATGGTCATTTGATAATCATCCATGGACTACAGGTAGGATGAAAAGTGTTTTCAAACTTTATTTGACCATAGAACTTTTTTTCCACATAGCATCTACAGAGACCAGAGTTCTGTAACTACGTTTTGAGATTTGCCTGCTTTTCTCACATTCTTCTCCTGCTAGGAATTTCAACATGATTTCACACTCTTTATTACATTAAGTTCAAATCTCTCTCTCTTTTTTTTCATGCCCTACCTGACATGATTCTGCCCTACCTGACATGATTCTGCCCTATTGTGCTACCTACCATTATTAGTTCATTTTCACACTGCTATAAAGAACTGCCCAAGACTAGGTAATTTATAAAGGAAAGGTTTAATTGACTCACAGTTCACCCTGCCTGGGGAGGCCTCAGAAACTTGCAACCATGGTGGAAGGTGAAGGGGAAGCAAGACACCTTCTTCACAAGGGGGCAGGAATGAGAAATGAATGCAGGACTTACAAAACACTTATAAAACCATCAGATCTCATGAAACACTTATAAAACCATCAGATCTAGCACTTATAAAGCCATCAGATCTCATGAAAACTCACTCACTATCACAAGAACAGCATGGGGGAAACTGCCCCCATGATTCAATTACCTCCACCTGGTCTCTCCTTTGACACGTGGGGATTATGCGCATTATGGAGATTACAATAAGATGAGATTTTGGGTGGGGACACAGCCAAGCCATATCATTACTCAAGCTTATACTCCTGTCTCTACAACACCCATGTTAGTTGTCAGGAAGCCTTTTCCCTGAACTCCTACATTAACAATACCTACAACTCCTAACACCTACATTAATAATACAAAACCTCCACAGATCCATGCCTTTGTTCATTACATTCTCCTTTCCTGGAATGAAATTTTTGGCACAACACTCAAATTTGAAACTCAGTTTCAACCTTTTTTTTTTTTAGATTGGGTGCCCCCAAAATATACCTAAAAAATAGGATTTTTGTGAAAGTGGTTTATTAGGAAGGGTCAAGAAAAAAAATAAGAGAGGAAGGAAGTGGCACCTGGGTGAGAAGGGGGCCAAATAAGGGTATGAGATGGAGTGAGGTCCCAGGAACCTTCGCTTTGGCTCAGTCTCAAAGGGAAGCTTTGGAGACAGTGTTGGTTATATTCGATCTGCCTCATTCAGGGACAAAAGCCCAGGTATTACTGGGCATTGATTAAGGAATGTGCCTGGTGGGAAGGGACATACATTCAGATATATTTCCAGCTTCTCTCTGCCAAAGACACTTGAGTGCTAGCTGTTGGGAATGGAAGCACACGGAGCCTGTGAGAGCAAAACTGGTAAAGCGATACCAGGATAGGTAGATGAAGGACTGAGAGCATAACCTACAGCTTCCATGTACTCTTCTCTAACAGGTCATTTCTCTGTTGAATGAAATTCTGATAAACTCATCACTAGTAGTATTTGGTTTTGCACTTACTTGCTATTTCCATGTATATATTTTCTAAATTCTTCAGTATTGTAAGCTCTGAGCATTGTTCATGGATGATAACGCTCTTATAACTAGAGCATTCCTGAGTATATTCATTCATTCATGTAAGAAACATATTTCCAAATAAAAATTAGGCTTTGTGTATCAAAACTATGAGTATGTTACTGATATGTCTCCAACCCTTATTGTCTAATGGGAGAAGTAAGGTAGATATAGGGATTTCTCTTAAATCAATGTTTAAGGGAAAACGATTAATTGTATTTATCACTTAGTAGGAATTGAACTGGCTGAGATTAAGAAACAAGTTGAGTCCCATGCCTATTAGGTACTATATTCACTATTTTTTTGATGGATGTACAAAAGCCCAAATCTCAGCCTCACACAATATACTCATGTGACAGACCTATACACGTATTCCCTGAACCTAAAAAAAAAAAAAGAAAAGAAAAGAAACAAGTTGATTTCCCTTGCTCCATATTTTGATCATTTTAACTTATGAAGCAGACTCTCTTATATAAAAATCAGTAAGATTTTTATATCACATATATATTTGATGTGAAGTGCGTTATCAGTGCAATTTGGAATTAAAGGATCTGTACAGCATCACCACTTACTTTGCGATCCTGGATGGACTGAAAACCTTATTTTTATCTCTAACACATATTGAGGGTAATAATAATTTTTCTCTTCTTTATCTTTGCTTTGAGATTAAATGTAACCATAATGTATAAAAAGACTTTATAAATCATAAAGCACTATGATGATTTTAGCAATCATAGTAAGAATATGTAGAGGCAGAGAGCTGTGATAACCTTCCACACCCATCATAAGGGACAGAGCCAGCACTTCTATCATAACAGACAGGTTACAAATAGAAAAGCACAACAAATTTATTTAAACAAAATTTTATGTGACACAGGAGCCTTCAAAAATGAAGACCCAGAGACCCAGGGAAAACTGTCCATTTTTATGCTTAGGTTCAATGAAGAATGGACAGCCATGTATAAATGTGCTTGAACAAAAGAGTATGCTCTAATGGCAATACATTAAAGGGGAACCCAGAGAGTGCTGTGTATTCAGATTCTCCTTGGCTTGTCTGTGTAGCATTCCTTCTTCCCAGTTGCAGGACAGGACCTGTCTGGGATGAGGGTCTTATGACTTACTTTCAGGCAAAGTGGGTCACAGAATTTATGGTCAGATCTCACACAGAAAAGTGGGAAGGTCACAATGCCTTTCTTACTTCTAAGGCCCTCCAAAAATGCTTTGGGGTAGCGTTTTCTAAGCCGTGACCTATATTATACAAATAAATAGAAGATTGTTGTTTTTACTCAAGAGCAAATTATGTTAGAGTCCAGCTAAAATGATTTTCTTCAGAAGCCAAAAAGCTCTTAATGAACTCAAAATAGTAAGTTGATCTTCACTGATTTACAATTTTTATAACCATAAAATATTAATAGCTAGCATGTAATGGCTGAGTAAAAGATAGGTTCCTGCTTAAAAGCTCACTGTTGGTAATCTATCTGTTGTTTCAGGCTGAATGTTTCAAATTCTTTTGCCTTCCCACATCATTTCTCTTTTTATCATTAAGGTAGCTTTTAGCATGAGAGGCTCTAAATTGCTAATTAATTAAAATTGCTGCCCGGTTCCCTTCAGCTGCTTATATAGCCCACATTGAGCTTTGCAGCTGGGTGAGTGCGACCCCCGAATATCAATCTCATAATTGGCTGCACGATGTTACGCCTCTCAAATATGCAGAACACCGAACCAAATGAAAAACAGAAAGCCTCATTTTTTTTCTATACTAATTTGGCATGTAGATTTATGTCACATTTAACCTGTACAAGAACTCTTTGAAATCAATATTTAGGACATGTATTCTGGATTTTGACTTTCTCTGTTCTATATAGGAAACATTCTTCTTCTCTTGATGCCTGAGAGAGGACAGCAAAATAGTGCTACTGCTAATCTGGGCTTTCTGGCTCACTGCCAACAGAAAGGAAAGCAGCACAGGCTGCTGAGCAGTGTCTGGCAGCCATGCACAAGTCCTTCAACACCTTTGCAGGGAGCTTGAATTCTATGGCTGCCCGCAGTGCCATCCATGCTCTCTCAAGGGAAGCCAGCATTCTCAGACTCCCTTAGTGGAAAAATGGCCTCCCAAACTTGAGAAGGAAAAGTCCTGAATTTTCTGCATCTTGAATGTCCTGTTCAATCTCTGCCAGAAAATCTAATAACAATAGTTACATTTTAGTACGCATCCGCATCAGGCGTGAAACTATGACATGCTATGTGTTTTTTCGTATTCATTCCCTAAATTAATTCTAGCAGTAGATACCATTTTGATCCCATTTACAGTTATGGAGAATGGGGTTTAGAGATTATAATAATTTCTCATATTTGGCCAGGTTTCCCTGAAACAGAAACAGAGGTGAGGATTCCGGGACAAGTGCTTTATTAAGAAAGTGCTTCCAGGAGAAACCAGTAGGAAAATGAGAGAAGTTGGGCAGGGAGGATAAACAGAGAATGAAAGGCAGAGAGATTGAGAAAATGAAGGTTTCCAACCAGAATCAGGTCCATCACCGTGAAAATATTGACAGCTATTTTTTTTTCACTAAGGAAAACATAGAAGCTTTTAAACTGCAGACTCTGTTGAATTCTGTAAAAATCAACTCTGCATTTTTGTTGTCTATCTTGAAGTGGCACCAAAAAATAAGAACTCTTCCCATGAGTTGGTTAACTACCCTCAATGCATCTGTAAATTGACTATTTAGATTAACACTGTTTTGGAACAAAGAGATCTTTCTCAAGATCTTCAATGCTTTTAAAGTAAATACATAGAATTTGAATAACTTAAGACCTTCAGTGTCAGTCTTTAAAAAAAGCATAAGTAAAAATATTTGCAGATATCCTCCAAAACAGTTTCTTCTTAAGAAGAATAATTAATTATTAAACTTGTCTGTACCAGATTATTTATATATTGTGGCTTGTTTTGACTCAATTTGGTAGCCATGTTCTCTGCTGTGATATTCAGGTTTTTTTTTTTTTTTTTTTTTTTTTTTTTTTTTTTTTTTTTTTTACTCTATTTTTAAACGATGTAGCTTCAAGGTCTCAGTGTAGCCTTAGTCTATCAGCGCGGAGAAGTTCTGGTGTGGAGGTTGTCCCTCACCGAACACAGTGATTTGTTAAGGCTCATTCTGGGGCATGTAAATTCCTAGGTACTTCCCATTCTTTGTATTGGCAGGCAAAGAAGGCTTCTAAAGTCTGAGGACACTCCTGGGGAGGAAATGGTATAGATGCTGGCAATTCAAGGGGAAGCTCAGTGAAGGAGGCCTGGGGTGACCGACATCTCCCTAAGTAGCCATGGAGCTAAAATGTAGCAAAGCCGAGATTTCAGCCAAGCTCTCTCTGTCTCCAAAGCTCAGGAATTTTAACTACCATCCAGAATGTGAGCCAAAAGTGGTCTGGCACACGGACAATCAGGGTAATGGAGGGTCTGTGTATTGTGTCCATGAGGTGCTGCTGACAAACGTTAATGATAAGCATCCTAGAGTAGGGAAAGCTAGAGAGAGAAAATAAAGTAGCCATAAATTATTTTGAGGGCTGTCAAGACCTGAGAAGCAGGAGTTGTTCTGAACTAGGTTGTTCCCAAGTGCAGGTTCTCACTCATAAGTGGGAGTTCAACAATGAGAACACATGGACACATGGAGGACAACATTATGCAACAGGGCCTGTTGAGGGATGGTGGACTTAGGGGAGGGATAGCATTAGGAGAAATACCTGATGTAGATGACGGGTTGATGGGTGCAGCAAACCACCATGGCAACTGTATACCTATGTAAAAAACCTGCACATTCTGCACATGTATCCCAAAACTTAAAGTAAAATGATAAAAACAACAACAACAACAAAAAACTTTAAAAAAAGGATACAGGGAAATAAAATGAAGCTTGATAAAAGCAAGTGTTTTAGGGTAGTAAGACTTTTTCAGTTATTGAATCAACAGTTTCCAAAAAAAAAAAAATATATGGCCATACTTCACATTTTCAGTCTAGAGTATCATCTGTCAATAATGTCCATTACATGGGAATTGAACTATGAGACAGAATTCTAAAGTCCTCTGATTTTCTAAAATGAGGACTAGTTTAGAGGAGCCATTTGACTTGTTGCCTTGGCATTTCTAGACATAAATGTTATGGTATATTACAACTATATCCCATTATTTTAATGCAGAAATCAAATGTACTAACTTCTAGTTGAAATGTAAAACTTAAAAACAGTCAATTGCACTGTTTACTCCCCATCACCTTTACCATCACATCTGTTGCTTTGTAATAAGCAAAAAAGCCAAGAGTCAGGACTGCTGCATTAGGGAACTGGGTATCTGTAAATGCCCTATAAATTGTGTAGAATAAATTTGGACAAAATTAAAGCCATAGCATTTAAAAATAGAGTTAAAAAAGGCCGGGCGCGGTGGCTCAAGCCTGTAATCCCAGCACTTTGGGAGGCCGAGATGGGCGGATCACGAAGTCAGGAGATGGAGACCATCCTGGCTAACATGGTGAAACCCCGTCTCTACTAAAAATACAAAAAAACTAGCCGGGCGCGGTGGCGGCGCCTGTAGTCCCAGCTACTCGGGAGGCTGAGGCAGGAGAATGGCGTGAACCCGGGAGGCGGAGCTTGCAATGAGCCTAGATCCGGCCACTGCACTCCAGCCCGGGCTACAGAGCGAGACTCCGTCTCAAAAAAAAAAAAAAAAAAAGTAGAGTTAAAAAAACTGACTATCACAGCAGATAACATGGCTACAAAATTGAGTCAAAACAACCCAAAATAAATAATCTGCTACAGACAAGTTTAATAATTAATTATTCTTAAGAAGAAACTGTTTTAGAGGTTATCCGCAAGTATGTTTACTTATGCTTTTACGTTATTCAAAGGCTAACACTGAAGGTCTTAAATTATTCAAATTCTATGTATTTACTTTAAAAACATTAAAAATCTTGAGAAAGAGTTCTTTGTTCCAAAATAGTGTTAATCTAAATAATCAATTAACAGGTACATTGGGGGTAGTTAACTAACTCATGGAACGAGTTCTTATTTTTTAGTGACACTTTAGGATAGACAAGGAAAGTGCAGAGTTGATTTTTTACAGAGTTCAACAGAGTCTGAAGTTTAAAAGCTTCTATGATTTCCTTAATGAAAATATAGCTGTCAATATTTTCTTGGCGATAGATCTGATTCTGGTTGGAGGCATTTATTTTCTCAATCTCTCTGCCATTCACTCTCTGTTTCTCTCTTGTTCTCTACGCTTCTTTCTCTCTTATCTTGCTTTCTAGATTACTTAAAGAAGAGAAATCGTCCCGTGAAAAGATATCAGATTTTCTCTTCCCTGGCCAAAAGCAAGGGTGCACAGTCAGATGAGGCAGTTAATATGAATAGAAATTCCCAAGAAGGTTGTTTTTTTCCTTCCCTAATAGAAATATGATACCTGTCAGCAAGTTCCCATTTAATAAATGGCAGCCTGGCTCATTGTAATATTCTTCTAGTTCCCATTGACAGGTAAGATTTTCTACATTTTGGTGAGTCATAGATTTACAATCAATTATCCTGGTTTGAATGTCCAGTGGAGACCCATTTCTCTGTGTAAAGATGCTGCTGCTGTTTGATGTTGCCATAGAATCTTTTGGCATGCATTGATGCATTATTGTGTCACCCTGCCTTCTTTCATTGCTCTGATGGAAAGACAATCGTCTTGCCTTTTACCTCCTCTTACCTATGAAGGTGGAAGGGGGTGAGCCATTACTAAATTTCATATATCACTGCACCATTCTACTAGCACAATTAAACTAGATTTGAGAAACAATAGGAACAATAGTTTTCTTCCAGATACTCTAATAGCAGCATTTTGCTAATTGGCTCCTAGAATGTTCTTAACTTTATCCTAGCATATCAACCCTTAGGAAGGGAACTAATCATGTTTTCACATTGCTTGCTTTACAGCGATGTATACACATCTTTGCTGATATTCCTATTGTGGTCTGCAGACGGTGCTGGCTCTGTTTTCCATTTTGTTTCCCATTGACTCATGAGCCACTGCCTTGAATTGGTGTGACTTCTCCGTTCTCATCCTTTATCACTTGCGACTTTCCCAGTTCATTTTTTCTTTCAGGTCTTACCTATTTCTCTGGATCTCTTTCTCAAGCTCCCTCCTCCACCTTGTCCATCTTGTTCAGTTTCACTTCCTTTCCTTTCCTTCTGCCAGTCTTATTTCAACCTCAATAACTTTAACTCACCTTTTGTGAATACACTGTTTTTTCTTTGGGTTTTTAAATTTTTTTTTCTCTGTAAGTTTATTCAATGCAAAATAATCCTCTCCAATTTTACTGAGGTGGTTGACCACATCCACGTCCCAATCCGCCTCTAAACTGGAATTCAGTTGCTGACCCAGCCCCAGCCTCAGCTTTCTTTTAGGCACCAGGGGACACAGCACTCCGCCTGTAGGTATCTCTGTCGGTGTACCCTCTTGTGAGTCTTGCAGGTCGCTTTCCCTCCAGACTTTTAGGCCGAGGTCTGCCAGTCTCTGGACGGCTGTGCACAAACTCTGGGGGCAGGTAAAGGTAATCATGGAGATACTGGATACTTTCACTGGTGAGGTCGCAGTAGAAATGTCTCCAGGCAAACTGTTCCTTCACGTAGCCTCGGGACTTCAGAGACCGCATGGCCTTCATGAGTGAACGTTGGGCACATTCTTATCTGCCGGCTCCGGCTACTTAGGCATGTGGACATCCTTCTTGGCTACCGTGACTCCCTCCTTAAAAAAGACTTCATAAGTGGCAATCTGGTTTTTCTTAGGCGTCAACATCTGGGCGGCTGTAGGGTCTGGGGCCGGGGGTGGAAATAATTTTTTTTAAAATAAGTATTTGTTATTTCAATGTTTCAAACATACAGCAAGTACATTAAGTGATATAACACTCTTGTGCATAACTACCTTAATTTGAAATATTTTTTCTTGAAAACTTTGAAAGAATCAATTAAACATTACATATACATTTGTGAGTCTGTATTTTCTTCAATTTTATCCACTCGCTTTCTTCTATTCATGGAAGTAAGCACTATTATTAAATCAGGACTTATTCTCTCATTAGCATTTGCTATATATTTATGCATATGTAAATTTTATGGTGCTTTTTGCAATTTTAAACTGTATATAAAGTGTGTTATATCTAACTTTTTCCACTCCACATTATGTTTTTAGATTTATTCATGTTGACAGATACAGCAGTAATTCATTTGTTTTGACTGCTGAGAAATATTCTTTGGTGTGAATATATCATGATGTATTTATCTGTTTTCAAGTTAATAAAACTTTAAGTTATGTCAAATTTGTTGCTTTTATTGACAAGGCTGCAAAGAACTTTCTTGTATATGTCTTTTTATGTACATGTAGATTTCCCCAAGGCTTGCGATGTGACTATCTTCATATATACTAGTGTCATTTTGCTCTCTTCTGTGGCTGCATTGACTTAACGCTTCTACTCTTGAAGTGCAGTAGGGAACAGAGACCATTGTGTGAGCGCTTTGTCCTTTATGAGTTACTCCTATAATGTACATAAACCAAGGAGGTAACATGGAAGGATGGACTTCAAAAAGCAAGCCAAATGGCTGAAGTTCTGCTATGGATAATTATATGAGTAGTGTAACTAAATGTATAGCCTAATTGTAAAGACAACTTTGAACACCAATGTTGGTAGGCATAAAATACAGTAGAGACCATACAACTGATAACAATTCAATTTACCAGGTAAATAGAAAGCTGGAAGCTTCATGTTGGTCTTTGAGAGGTGTACTATCCTCTTCCTAAAAGTATTTCTCCCTTTTACAGACAGGCCTATGGCATATTTGCTTTGCACCTTTTAACATCTTTCTACATCAATAGAGACTTTGTCTAATTCCTTACTAATTTAATAAGCTCTGTTCAGACTTTTGGATTATAGGGCTTCATATTATCTGGTTATAATCAACAGCAGTTTTTCCATTCAAAAGATATGGAGTGCCTGATAAGTGCTACTTTTCTAGACCCTAAAGATTTGTCAGTGAACAAAACAGAAAGCCTCCTAGCACACACAGAGCTTACAATTTAGTGGGGAGAAAAATACAAAAGAGGGGAACACAATAATTTCAGGTAACATGAAAGTGTGAAGCATACCAAGGAAATACAACTGATCTGAGAATGTCTGGGACTGGTTTATGAACACCTTCCATAAGCCAATGACATGGCATTAATTTACCAATCTTGTACACAATGCAAGGTGCTAGAAATAGAGTCTTTATCTTTTGAACTTGATTTGAGATGATAACAGTATTACTCATATGCAGGATTTTGATGTCATCAGATGATCATATGATGTAATTGTCACTGCAGTAGTTAAATATTTATTTAAGTAAAATGCAAACAATCTAGAAGTTGCAAAAAAGAAATTGTAAAAGCTTCAACACAGGAGAGTTCACACATCACACAAGAAAAGTAACCAGGACACAAGGTAGGCTATATTGGCTAACAAACGAGAAGTGCACCCTTGAGAACTAAAGGAGCCTAGAAGAAAACATGTCACTTTGAGGTTATCAAGAAAGAATTCCAGAAGAAGCTATGATTTAGGCTTGAAGAATGATTGTTATTTGATATTGAGATTATAAACCTGGATGGGTGTGGCATTATACTTCTCTATAAAATTAATTCATTCACTCTGACAGCTTTTCTCTTCTTGCCCCAGATTCCATTCTGACTTAATTGAACTTCCAGTTAGCATCTGCTTATTAGGCCTGATCTCTTGCCTGGAATGGTCTTCAATTTTTCTTTCCTTGTCTCTTTCTGGCCTTGTGGTTTTTTTACTTCTATTATGGTGGGCGGATCTGGAATTCCTCTGTGCCCCAAATCACCTGCATGCTGCCAGGCATGTCCTAAAATGGCTTTTCTCTTCCCTTCTGTTACTTGGCACAGACACAATCAATGTGTAGAAAAAGACTCACACAAAGAAAAACAAAATCATAGTGATTTTCCCTGGCTTTAGAAACAATTCTCTTGGTAGCAATCTTCCTTTAGAGTTCTGTTTTCTATTCTTAATAGTGACCTTGACACATTTCTTTCCATTTCATTGTTTGTTTCTTTGTTTAAAGAATGTAGGAATCTGTTGTTAAAAGCCCCCCATCCCATGCCTAAGTAATAAGTAATCTCAATATTATATTCCATCTCATATGATAAAATTTGACTTCCAAAAAAAAAAAAAAAAAAAGAATGCAGGAACAAAACAAACACATTTTATCACATTGACAATTAAGAAGCACAGGTTCAAAGGAAAGGTTAGTTTGGAAGACAGTTTGAGAAAAAATTTTAAAAAAAAGAATGGATATGTTACGAATTCCATAAAAAAGGAAAAACAACCAAAGGAAACTACGACACTAGAATACATATAATTCTAAATAACAGCAACTGGAAAACATAGAGCCTAATTTAGTAGCATTTACAATTTTTCTAAAAATAACTCAGAACACCTTTCAGTATCAGATTATGTTTCAGAACTTAATTAGAAAAAAAAACAAACTGTTTTTATTTACTCAACCTATTTGTGACCTTTGAGCAACACAGTAATCATTGCAAAACAGAGTATGAACTGAATTTCCGCCTTTGAACTTCTGACTTGTGGTCTAGAATAGACAGACATTCAGACAAACCATCACTGGAATATGATCCTTAACTGAGGCAGCTCAACTAAGGATCATAGGGGGCAGCTGGGAGGGAGTACAGTAAAATAGAACCTGCATATATTCTCTCTGGGGAATAACGCCCTATTCCTAGGGTTGCTTCAGAAATTTTTGGCATATTTTCACTTTTACATTACAATTAAAAATTTAAAGCTAGAGTTGCTAACTCTGAAACTTTTCAATATTCCTTCTTTAGAAAATGCAATCCAGTTTTCTTCTTCACTCCTCTTGCTTCATCTGCTCATTTTTTCTAACTGCCTTCCACCCAATTCTGATTTCTCATCATGTACTCAAATCTCTCACTCCTTCTTCCAGGCTTTAAGTTCTAGGCTGAGAGACAGGGTGTAGACCATGTTTTCTATTTTACTGTATTCTCTATCCAGTGATATCATTTATTTAGCTCTGTGTCCCCACCCAAATCTCACCTTGGATTGTAATTCCTATAATCCCCATGTGTCAACAGTGGGACCAGGTGAAGGTAATTGAATCATGGCAGCAGTTTTCTCCATGCTGTTCTCATGATAATGAGTGAGTCTCACGAGATCTGATGGTTTCATGAGTGTCTGGCATTTCCCCTGCTTACACTCATTCTCTCTCCAGCCACCCTGTGAACAGGTGCCTTCCACCGTGATTGTAAGTTTCCTGAGGCTTCCCCAGCCATGCAGAACTGTGAGTCAATTAAATCTCTTTTCTTTATAAATCACCCAGTCACAGGTAGTTCTTCATAGCAGCATGAGAACAGACTAATACACACAGCTGTAGTGCCTAGTGCAGGGTTCTGCTAAAAGAAGGCCTGTTGAAAAAATGCCCAAAGTTTCTAAAACCACCATAGTGACAAGGTGTTATTGCAATGCTATCTTCTTATGGATTTCAGAAAGAAATCACAGGAACTGATTAAACAGCGACTGTATTTTCACTGCGGAATCACCTCTGTGAGAATCAGTGGGAAGTAAATTACAGGAAAGAAACCTGCAGTGAAAGTTATTCTTGATTAGACATCACTTTCACTGACCGCTCCAAGGGAAGCCCGGTGCTCAGCAGTAGCACATTTTGACACAGAGCACAGGAACTGTGTGAGTTAGGGCTGAAGGAAAAATAACTGGTTACAGGAATGGCTTTTGGATTCTGTTTTAGCATGAGCAGAAAGCCTAAGAATTCATTCGCAGGTTGGTATTTTAGAAGGGAAATACAAACTTGTCATATAAGATAATACTGCTTTCCAAACAGAAGCCTCCTGTTAGTGTATTGATATCTTTTTTTGAAAACATATCATTTACTTTATAATTGTTTTAAGTATAAAATTCATTCATAAATGACTGATTATTGCTGTAAGATACAGACAATACAGAAATGTACAAACTAAAATGCTGTATTTCCCTTCTGTTCTTCCCCTCGAAGGCAACCCCCATTAATTAACATATACCATTCCTGTCTTTCATTTCTCCATATATGCCATATACAATCAATTTAAAAAATACAAACAGACTAGATACAAAATTTGTGTTACTCTATACTGGGAGATAAGTATTGTTCCCATTTTGTAGAAAAAGAAAGCCTTTGACTGTAGTTGATCATCTCAAGCCACTGAGCACAGGAAAGTGAAAAAAGCTGAGATTCAAAATTCCTTATGTCACATTCAAGGCTCCTCTGTATATTCTTTCTTCTTTAAATGTTACTGCCCATTACAGGACAGGCCCGATTTAAAATGTTGATTCAAACCAGAAGGGCTGTTTACATAAAGAGGGCAATAGAGTCTCTATTGGCATAAAATAACAATTTAGTACCTTATAAGGACATATGTACATAACATCTATAGTATATTCTACACCAGTGGTTCTCAATATATAGTTCCTTGACAATTAGCATCAACATCCCCAGAAACTTGTTAGAAAAGTAAATTCACGAGCCTCACCCAAGACCTACTGAATCAGGATATCTGGGGTTAGGGAGCAGCAATCTGGCTTTAATAAACCCTCTGGGTTATTCTGATGTGCATTAAAACTTGAGAACCACAGTTTTATCCAGTAAACTGGAAAAAGAAAAAAAAGTTGCTATTTAAATCTAAAGAACTACCTATTTGAACCTTTGTGCTGAAATATCTTCTTATTGAGGTCAAAAGATATACCCCCTACAGAGATCAAAAGACAGCTTTCTCACTTGAAATACTAGCAGCTGCTCTTCGTCCGGTCTAGTCCTGGCTTATTGCTTCCAGGTATAGTAGTAGAATTTCATTTCCCTTAAAGTATTCTTTATATTTCTTGCTATTGTGAAAAATACTTTTTAAAATTATTCTTAATATATTTCTCTATGATTTCTCATTTCCCACATAAGAACATGAAATAATTTTATACTTTTTACTCAATAATTTAACTCTGGAAGCTAAAAATAAAATAGATAACAAGCAAATGAATTCAAAATAAAATTAAAATTTCCAAAATCCTAAATGCAAATAATGCCAAGCAAGATGGTTACCTTTTGGTGACTAACTGATAAAAACCTACTTCAGGTGAATGGAGGAGGAGCATGAATAACTAGAGTGAGAACACAGACTATTGTTCAAAAACTTTTCTCACAACACGTCATGACTTGAACCAGCCTTGAACTTGGTTGCTACTCTCTTCACCACAGTGACAGAGACCTGAGATTTTATTCACAACATCATTTTTTGGCTCAGCATCTATTTAAGGGATCTCAGAGATGTGGGGTCCTCCTGAATACTCTATCATCAACCTGATGTGAAAAATGATCTGAGGGAGAGAGTCCATTAATAGCTGTTTCTGTTAAGTTAGAGGAATTTTGACTTGTTGAATGTGAATATTGTCATCCCCCCAAAAATTAGTTGTTGAACAATGAATGATCAAATCTACAAGAAACCCAGATAATGAACACCATATATCTTTCTTCTATGGGAATAAACAAGTCAAATATATGTGGTCTGATAAACTTTGATATGCTTTCTTTCCAGGTGAATAAAATCCAAGGTAATATTGATTGTTTGCTTTTCCTTCACAGGGAGCACTATTTCACTGAAGAAACTGGTGACATAGAGCTATCCGAATGAAATTATAACATTAGAAAATCTGTACCATACAACATAACATAATATAATCATGTTGCTGCTTGGAAAAAGATTAATCGTTAATCACAGTACAATTTTTAATGAAAAAGAAGGTGGGAACTAGATGAAAAAAATTAGGGATGTTCAGTAAGCTAGTGATCAAAGCCAAACATTAAATTAAAATGTTTTGTATGAAAGTACGAATCTGCTTATGCAGATTATCCCACTGAATTATTCCACCATCTGCAGAATTCATGCCTTTTTGCTTGACTCATTTGTTACAAGTAGCTTATGAACAATAGCACCCAATATTAACATAAATGCGTGATTCTTGAATGATGATAGAATGAGACAATTGGAAAGTCCTACCCTTTTGGAAAAGTTAAACCAGCACTAGGTTTTCATGCCATGCATTACAGTATCAGTGAGACCGTTTCTTTTAAGAAATTCAGCAATATCTCTCACCCCTAAACAAACAGCAAATGTTGATGGTATCATAGAGAATGTTGAAACATTTGAGGATGCTCAGCTTTGTTGATCTAGTCATGATTTCAATGCAGAATATGCAGAAAGTTGGAAGCCTGTTGAATGAGAAATCTGTACTGCTGGTGGTGGTCACATGTACTAATACTAAGAAAATTTTAGAAATCACATTTTTATTTAAAACATATTGTAAAACGTAATTCCAAAGGATGAATATTCACAATATGATGCCTGAATTGTGCATCATATACACATATTAAAATGGTATAATGGTATAATATATTCATGAATTATACAAGATGTGCATGTATCAAATTATATATATAAAAGATATATCAAATTATATTTATAATGATATAATATGTGGATGTATCAAATTATTATGATAACAGACTTACTACTTCTTTAGCTTTTATTTATATGATAATTATTCAGAAAAGATTTGGATAAGTTTTTATAGATGGAACACATATTGTTGATCTCTGTGTGTTATGTTTCTCTAGTTTGGGGAAATAATTTGAGCAGATAAGTGTGATTAGGAAGATTTTTGTCTACATATCTATTTATCTCTCTCTTCACCTATTCAGCTTTCCAGCTATCTAACATCTACCTTTATATGTATATTTGAGATATTAATAATGAAAGTCCCTTTGTAAGATTCCAGATTTCCTTCTAAAAGTGCAAAATCTATAAGAGGTCATACTTTAATAAAAATCACTTTTGGTGAAGTCAAAACTTAAATTCATATTGCAGACTTTGGATAGCCAGAATTCTATATGAAGCCATAGAAAACTAGAGGGCACATGCAGAAACAATACAGAAAAAAATTTGCAGTATGTTAATAATGAAATTATTCTAACCTTGCATTTTTTTTCAGGTCCCGAATAAAGCAAGTCTTTGAGAATACTAAAATTTCTACCACGTGCTGCCTTAAGCATGACCCTTATTGAGAAATGATGATATCTCTTCTAGATCAACAGGAGTGATGGTGAACTGTAATTTCTAAAAGGCAAAGTTGCATTGTAAAATAGCTAAATGTTGCAAATAAGGATATTAGAGAAGCTATTTGGTCACAGTAGAATGGAGATTTCTGTTAACATTCAATGGAAGGTTCACATTAGAGGTCATCTCAGAGAGATCAAGGTACTATTCTTTTAGAAACTCACTATGACCCTCTACTGTAATTAGTGAGTCCAAGATACCTGAGGGAAATCTAAATTTGTGATAGTTCTGGTAGGCCTTTGTAGTCAAAAGTGGGGAGAAGTTGAAAGTTTGGATGAGACTGATGTCTATTGTTATTGACATATTTTGTCCATTAATAGTAACAAAATAGATATTTTGTTCATTAATAGAAACAGATGGAGAAAATGTCACAGAATGAAGACCTGTAGAACAGTTGTAAAGCGTAGACATAAAATTGTATTGTATACAGCTCAATTCAGAAGAGTTCATTATATCAGAAGAAAACCAAACAATAAAAATTAAATAGAACGGGGAAGAAAAGGCAGGAAAACAACACATTAAGAATATCTGAACATGAATATCTCCAGGAATCCAATGATATAGGGATCAAATCAAATTATTTTTTAAAATTTGAGTTTAAAATTATACAGTTAACTTTCTTATTTAAAAATTTCCAAATATTTGATTGTTAATTCCCATTTAGTGTCTCTTTGATTCCTGTACTCTTCAGGAGAATGGTACAGAAGAGCATATCCTGTTTAATGATAGGCTAGAAAATTTGGATAAGTAGGATGACCCGGGCTTCAGTTCATATATGGTCATTTCAGACACAGTACCACACAGAAAAAGACATTTATATGCAGACTATGTCAGCAATCCTATTCTTGGATGCAAATCCTATTCTAGGATTATAAGCCTAGCACAAAGTAAATACTCAGTATTTGCTTACATTTACAAAAGACTACACAAAAGGTTGTGGACTATATGGACAAAGAGCAAAATAAACTCCCCAATCAAGACAAAAGGGTTCTGTATGTCGAATGATAAGGGAGATTTTGGAACTCTGTACTTGAATTCTTCCAGAATCAAGAACCACAGTGTGTTGTGCACATACTACCAATGCATACATTCATGGACCCTAACATGAAACTCTTTAGGGGACCTATACACAGAAAATAAAATGCACTTGATTTGAAAACAGACTCTTCCAAATCTTTCAATGTGCAAAGCCAATTTTTATTAATAGAGCATAGACAAGATAATTTTTTTCCTTCTCTGATTCAGATTGTAAAACATTTAGATTATAAAACTTTAATATTTAAGTAGTGCTATTTTCAGTTGTGATCATGAATTAATAATGTTTTTATCTTCTCATTTTCTCTGCTTATCAAATGGCAGTTTTATTGCTTAATGTTTGAATATGCAGAAGATCTTAAGAACCAATTGTAAGACCAATGCTTAAGTCTAGGTGAGAAAATCTACAATTTTCATAACTCAGTGTCTTCAACAGGTTGTAGGGATGCTATTTTAGTAGTTTAACAGCTTGGAGATGTGGTTTGCTGAGAATATGATTTTGATGAGTTTTAACTTTAACAAAACTCTATAGTGAACTTCACCATATGATAAATTGCACGTTAATGTGTACATGAAACTTAACACTTGAGAATATTATTCTTTTTTTAAAATTAAACTTTAAGTTCTACAGTACATGTGCACAACGTGCAGGTTCGTTACATATGTATATATGTGCCATGTTGGTGTGCTGCAGCCATTAACTCGTCATTTACGAGTATATCTCCTAATGCTATCCCTCCCCCATGTTCCCTCCCCACAATAGGCCCCAGTGTGTGATGTTCCCCTTCCTATGTCCGGGTGATCTAATTGTTCAATTCCCACCTATGACTGAGAACATGCAGTGTTTGGTTTTCGGTTCCTGCGATAGTTTGCTGAGAATGATGGTTTCCAGCTGCATCCATGTCCCTACAAAGGATATGAACTCATCCATTTTTATGGCTGCATAGTATTCCATGGTGTATATGTGCCAAATTTTCTTAATCCAGTCTGTCACTGATGGACATTTGGGTTGATTCCAAATCTTTGCTATTGTGAATAGTGCCGCAATAAATATACATGTGCATGTGTTTTTATAGCAACATGATTTATAATCCTTTGGGTATATTCCCAGTAATGGGATGGCTGGGTCAAATGGTATTTCTAGTTCTAGATCCCTGAGGAATCACCACATTGGTTTCCACAATGGTTGAACTAGTTTACAGTCCTACAGTAAGAGTGTTCCTATTTCTCCACAACCTCTCCAGCACCTGTTGTTTCCTGATTTTTTAATGATTGCCATTCTAACTGGTGTGAGATGGTATCTTATTGTGGTTTTGACTTGCATTTCTCTGATGGCGAGTGATGATGAGCATTTTTTCATGTGTCTGTTGGCTGTATGAATGTCTTCTTTTGAGAACTGTCTGTTCACATCCTTTGCCCAGTTTATGATGGGTTTTTTTTTTTTTGTAAATTTGTTGGAGTTCTTTGTAGGTTCTGGATATTAGCCCCTTGTCAGATGAGTACATTGCAAAAATTTTCTCCTATTCTGGAGGTTGTCTGTTCACTCTGATGGTAGTTTCTTTTGCTGCGCAGAAGCTCTTTAGTTTAATTAGATCCCATTTGTCAATGTTGGCTTTTGTTGCCATTGCTTTTGGTGTTTTAGACATGAAGTCCTTGCCCATGCCTATGTCCTGAATGGTATTACCTAGGTATTCTTCTAGGATTATTATGGTTTTAGGTGTAACATTTAAGTCTCCAATCCATCTTGAATTAATTTTCATATAAGGAGTAAAGAAAGGATCCAGTTTCAGCTTTCTACTTATGGCTAGCCAATTTTCCCAGCACCATTTATTAAATAGGGAATCCTTTCCCCATTTCTTGTTTTTGTCAGGTTTGTCAAAGATCAGATGGCTGTATATGTGTGGTATTATTTCTGAGGACTCTGTTCTGTTCTATTGGTCTATATCTCTGTGTTGGCACCAGTACTATGCTGTTTTGGTTACTGTAGCCTTGTAGTGTAGTTTGAAGTCATGTAGCGTGATGCCTCCAGTTTTGTTCTTTTGCCTTAGGATTTTCTTGGCAATGCGGGCTCTTTTTTGGTTCCATATGAACTTTAAAGCAGTTTTTTCCAATTCTGTGAAGAAAGTTATTGGTATTAATGGGGATGGCATTGAATCTATAAATTCCTTGGGCAGTATGGCCATTTTCACGATATTGATTCTTCCTATCCATGAGCATGGTATGTTCTTCCATTTGTTTGTGTCCTCTTTTATTTCACTGAGCAGTGGTTTGTAGTTCTCCTTGAAGAGGTCCTTTAAATCCCTTGTCAGTTGGATTCCTAGGTATTTGATTCTCTTTGAAGCAATTGTGAATGGAAGTTCATTCATGATTTGGCTCTCTGTTTGTCTGTTACTTGTGTGTAAGAATGTTTGTGATTTTTGCACATTGATTTTGTATCCTGAGACTTTGCTGAAGTTGCTTATCAGCTTAAGGAGGTTTTGGGCTGAGACAATGGGATTTTCTAAATATACAGTCATGTCATCTGCAAAAAGGGACAATTTGGCTTCTTCTTTTCCTAACTGAATAGCCTTGATTTCTCTCTCTTGCCTGATTGCCCTAGCCAGAACTTCCAACACTATGTTGAATAGGAGTGGTGAGAGAGGGCATCCCTGTCTTGTGCCAGTTTTCAAAGGGAATACGTCCAGTTTTTGCCCATTCAGTATGATATTGGCTGTGAGTTTGTCATAAATAGCTCTTTCTATTTTGAGATACGTTCCATCAATACCGAATTTATTGAGAGTTTTTAGCATGAAGGGCTGTTGAACTTTGTCAAAGGCCTTTTCTGCATCTATTGAGATAATCATGTGGTTTTTGTCTTTGATTCTGCTTATATGCTTGAATACATTTATTGATTTGTGTACGTCGAACCAGTCTTGCATCCCAGGGATGAAGCCCACTTGATCATGGCGGATAAGCTTTGTGATGTGCTGCTGGATTCGGATTGCCAGTATTTTATTGAGGATTTTTGCATGGACGCTCATCAGGGATATTGGTCTAAAATTCTCTTTTTTGTTGTGTCTCTGCCAGGCTTTGGTATCAGGATGATATTGACCTCATAAAATGAGTTAGGAAGGATTCCCTCTTTTTCTATTGATTGGAATCGTTTCAGAAGGAATGGTACCAGCTCCTCCTTGTACCCCCTGTAGAATTCGGCTGTGAATCTGTCTGGTCCTGGACTTCTTTTGGTTAGTAGGCTATTAATTATGGCCTCAATTTCAGAGCCTGTGATTGGTTTATTCAGGGATTCAACTTCTTCCTGGTTTAGTCTTGGGACAGTGTAAGTGTCCAGGAAATCCCATTTCTTCTAGATTTTCTAGTTTATTTGTGTAGAGGTGTTTACACTATTCTCTGAAGGTAGTCTGTATTTCTGTGGGGTCAGTGGTGATATCCCCTTTATCATTTTTTATTGCATCTATTTGATTCTTCTCTTTTTCTTCTTTATTGGTCTTGCTAGCAGTCTATCAATTTTGTTGATCTTTTCAAAAAACCAGCTCCTGGATTCATTGATTTTTTTGGAGGGTTTTTTGTGTCTCTATCACTTTCAGTTCTGCTCTGATCTTAGTTATTTCTTGCCTTCTGCTAGCTATTGAATGTGTTTGCTCTTGCTTCTCTAGTTCTTTTAACTGTGATGTTAGGGTGTCAATTTTAGATCTTTCCTGCTTTCTCTTGTGGGCATTTAGTGCTATAAATTTCCCTCTACACACTACTTCAAATGTGTCCCAGAGATTCTGGTATGTTGTATCTTTGTTCTCATCAGTTTCGAAGAACATCTTTATTTCTGCCTTCATTTCGTTATGTACCCAGTAGTCATTCAGGAGCAGGTTGTTCAGTTTCCATGTAGTTGAGTGGTTTTGATTGAGTTTCTTAGTTCTGAGTTCTAGTTTGATTGCACTGTGGTCTGAGAGACAGTTTGTTATAATTTCTGTTTTCTTACATTTGCTGAGGTGTGCTTTACTTCCAGCTACATGGTCAGTTTTGGAATAAGTGTGATGTGGTGCTCAGAAGAATGTATATTCTGTTGATTTGGGGTGGAGAGTTCTGTAGATGTCTATCAGGTCCGCTCGGTGCAGAGTTGAGTTCAATTCCTGGATATCCTTGTTAATCTGTCTCATTGATCTGTCTAATGTTGACAGTGGGGTGTTAAAGTCTCCCATTATTATTGTATGGGAGTCTAAGTCTCTTTGTGAGTCTCTAAGGACTTGCTTTATGAATCTGGGTGCTCCTGTATTGGGTGCATATGTATTTAGGATAGTTAGCTCTTCCTGATGAATTGATCCCTTTACCATTATGTAATGGCCTTCTTTGTCTCTTTGGATCTTTGATGGTTTAAAGTCTGTTTATCAGAGACTAGGATTGCAACCCCTGCTTTTTTTTCGTTTTCCATTTGCTTGGTAGATCTTCCTCCATCCCTTTATTTTGAACCTATGTGTGTCTCTGCATGTGAGATGGGTCTCCTGAATACAGCAAACTGATGGGTCTTGACTCTTTATCCAATTTGCCAGTCTGTGTCTTTTAATTGGACCATTTAGTTCATTTACATTTAAGTTTAATATAGTTATGTGTGAACTTGATCCTGTCATTGTGATATTAGCTGGTTATTTTTCTCGTTAGTTGATGCAGTTTCTTTCTAGGATCGATGGTCTTTAGATTTTGGCATGTTTTTGCAATGGCTACTACTGGTGGTTCCTTTCCATGTTTAGTGCTTCCTTTAGGATCTCTTGTAGGGCAGGCCTGATGGTGACAAAATTTCTAAGCATTTGCTTGTCTTTAAAGGTTTTTATTTCTCCTTCACTTATGAAGCTTAGTTTGACTAGATGTGAAATTCTGGGTTGAAAATTCTTTTCTTTAAGAATGTTAATTATTGGCCCCCACTCTCTTCTGGCTTGGAGAGTTTCTGCCGAGAGATCTGCTGTTAGTCTGATGGACTCCCTTTGTGGGCAACGTGACCTAACTCTCTGGCTGTTCTTAACATTTTTTCCTTCATTTCAACTTTGGTGAATCTGACAATTATGTGTCTTGGAGTTGCTCTTCTTGAGGAGTATCTTTGTGGTATTCTTTGTATTTCCTGAATTTGAAGGTTGGCCTGCCTTACTAGGTTGGGGAAATTCTTCTGGATGATATCCTGCAGAGTGTTTTCAAACTTGGTTCCATTTTCCCTGTCACTTTCAGGCACTCCAATGAGACATAGATTTGGTCTTATCACATAATCACATATTTCTTGGAGGCTTTGTTCATTTCTTTTTACTCTTTTTCTCTACACTATTTCTCACTTCATTTCATTCATTCATTTCTTTAATTTCATTCATTTGATCTTCAATTCATTTGATCTTCAATTGCTGATACTCTTTCTTCCAGTTGATCAAGTCAGTTACTGAAGCTTGTGCATTTGTCATGTAGTTCTTGTGTGATGGTTTTCATCTCTATCAGTTCGTTTATGGTCTTCTCTGCATTGATTATTTTAGTTATGCATTCTTCCATTCTTTTTTCAAGGTTTTTAGTGTCTTTTGCTGGGTACGTAGTTCCTCCTTTAGTGGTGAGAAGTTTGATCAACTGAAGCCTTCCTTTCTCAGCTCGTCAAAGTCATTCACTGTTCAGCTTTGTTCCATTGCTGATGATGAGCTGCATTCCTTTGGAGGGGGAGATGCACTCTGATTTTTTGTATTCCCAGCTTTTCTGCCCTGATTTTCCCCCACCTTTGTGGTTTTATCTGCCTTTGGTCTTTGATGATGGTGATACACTGATGGGATTTTGGTGTGGGTGTGCTTTCTGTTTGTTAATTTTCCTTCTAACAGTCAGGACCCTCAGCTCCAGGTCTGTTGGAGTTTGCTTGAGGTCCACTCCAGACCCTCTTTTCCTGGGTATCAGCAGCAGAGGCTGCAGAAGATAGAATATTGTTGAACAGCGAGTGTTGCTGTCTGATTCTTGCTCTGGAAGCTTCGTCTCAGAGGTGGGCCCAGCTGTGTGAGGTGTGAGGTGTCAGTCTGCACCTCAGTTGAAAATCCAGGAATCAGCCGTCTTCTGTGTCACTCAGGCTGGGAGCTGGAGGCTGGAGCTGTTCCTATTTGGCCATCTTGGGCACCCCGAGAATAATTTTTTTTTTTATTCTTATAGTGTAAGTTCTAGGGTACATGTGCACAACGTGCAGGTTTGTTACATATGTATACATGTGCCATGTTGGTGTGCTGCACCCATTAACTCGTCATTTACATTAGGTGTATCTCCTAATGCTATCCCTCCCCTCCCTTCCCAAAATAGGACCCGGTGTGTGATGATCCCCTTCCTGTGTCCAATTGATCTCATTGTTCAATTCCCACCTATGACTGAGAACATGTGGTATTTGGTTTTCTGTTCTTGCGATAGTTTGCTGAGAATGATGGTTTCCAGCTACATCCATGCCACTACAAAGGACATGAACTCATCCTTTTTTATGGCTGCATAGTATTCCATGGTGTATATGTGCCACATTTTCTTAATCCAGTCTGTCACTGATGGACATTTGGGTTGATTCCAAATCTTTGCTATTGTGAATGGTGCCGCAATGAACATACATGTGCTTGTGTCTTTATAGCAGCATGACTTATAATCCTTTGGGTATATCCTCAGTAATGGGATGGCTGGGTCATATGGTACTTCTAGTTCTAGATCCTTGAGGAATCACCACACTGTCTTCCACAATGGTTGAACTAGTTTACAGTCCCACCAACAGTGTAAAATTGTTCCTATTTCTCCACATCGTCTCCAGCACCTATTGTTTCCTAATTTTTTAGTGATTGCCATTCTAACTGGTGTGAGATGGTATCTCATTGTGGTTTTGATTTGCGTTTCTCTGATGGAGAGTGATGATGAGCATTTCTTCATGTGTGTGTTGGCTGTATGAATGTCTTCTTTTGAGAAGTGTCTGTTCATATCCTTTGCCCACTTTGTGATGGGGTTGTTTTTTTCATGTAAATTTGATTGATTTCTTTATAGATTCTGGATATTAGTCCTTTGTCAGATGAGTGGATTGCAAAAATTTTATTAATTTATTAAATTAATTTATTAATTATTTATAAATTATTAAATTATTATTAATTAAATTGTTATTTATAATTCATTAAATTGTTATTAATTTATTGTTTATAATTTATTGTAATTTATAAATTATTATTAAGTTATTTAATTAATAGACATTTTTATTATTTTATTACAGATTATTCTATCTGTAATAAAGTAATACATTAAATCTCTCAGGTCAGTGTCATTGTTATCACCTGTGAGATGTATTTGCTGTTTTAGGTAACTGATGCACGGAGTAAATAGGAGTAATACACTATGTAACCAAAAGAGTTAACAGTCGTCCCGGTAAGCCAATCGTAAACATCCCCAAATTGATTATTTATCTTGTTAATGTGTGCTAAATGATATACCTTGATGTTAAAGTGTGCTAATTTTCAAAAAGTAAATAGTTTCCTATGTAATGGTCTCTCCTTATTCATGAAGGGTATGTTCCAAGACCCCCAGTGAACTGATGAAACCCTGGATAGTATAAAATGCTGTGTATACTATGTATTTTTCCTATACCAACACAGCTATGATAAAGTTTAATTTATAAATTAGGCACAGCAAACGGTTAAGTAATAATAAAATAGAACAATTATAACAAGATACTGTAATAAAAATATGGGAATGTGGTCTCTCTGTCTCAAAATATCTTATTGTACTATACTGTACTATAGTATACCAACCTATTTTCTGACTGCTGTTGACCATGGGTAACTGAAACTGCAGAAAATAAAACAGCTCATAAGGGAGGACTATAGAGATGATATTTTTTAATTAACGAGAAAACAAACTTCTTGACAGATCATCAATTAGACAAGAAAATGGTGAAAAAGTGTGTAAGAACAAAATTAACATAGAAAAGCAAATTAACTATAAATGGATTACTGGAAATGCCTCAATAATCTGAGCAAGGCAAGACATGAAATGTTTTGTAATTTCCCAATTGGAGCAGGATTTTTATGTTCCTAATTAAAGTAAAACTTCCAAAAGTAAATAGCGTAAGTTAAACTATTTACTGAATGTGTTTAACAGCATATAGGGGCAACATCAAACATCAAAGTGGGCATAGATGCTTTCTATCCCTAATTGTGTACTAGAAATCCACACCCTTCTAAGGCGGAGGTTGTAATGAGCTGAGATCACGTGCACTCCAGCCTGGGTGACAGCGAGACTCCATCTCAAAAAAAGAAAAAATAAATAAATAAAAGGATTCCACACTCTTCTAGTACCGTCACATGGTGTGACTGTAGTTTTCCTAGGAATGTGAAGGTTAGTTTAGGAAGATAATTTAGGTAAGAAAGGACTAGGGCCGGGCACGGTGGCTCACGCCTGTAATCCCAGCACTTTGGGAGGCCGAGGCGGGCGGATCACGAGGTCACGAGATCGAGACCATCCTGGCTAACATGGTGAAACCCTGTCTCTAGTAAAAATGCAAAAAATTAGCCGGGCGTGGCAGCGGGTCCCTGTAGTCCCAGCTACTTGGGAGGCTGCGGCAGGAGAATGGTGTGAACCCAGGAGGTGGAGCTTGCAGTGAGCGGAGATCGCGCCACTGCACTCCAGCCTGGGTGACTGAGCGAGACTCCGTCTCAAAAAAAGAAAAAAGAAAAAAAAGAAAGGACTATAGGCTTCTTGAGTTTCAGGATCATTTCTTATTTCATATTCACACCTAAAATTCTTAGTTAGCTATATGAGATTGACAACTTATGTACACTTTATTCATTCATTCAACAAATATTCGTTGTGAGTATATGAAGTGTTTCAGAAACTGGTACTCAGAGTCAGAGCACATCAGTGAAGAAAATAAGCAAAAATCTGTACTGGCTTTATGGATTTTTTATTTTTATATTAATAAATACTATACTTAATATATTTGGATGAATGTTTGTTCAATGAATGACCAAAGAATAGCTATTTGGGAAAACCAGGAAAGACTATTTTGAAAATCTGTAATTATGATAATTTGCCATTGTCATTGCAAGGAAATTATGGAGTGTCAGCAGAGCATACAAATTAGTTGAATAATACTTTTAAGAAATGTAGTTACTTAGCTATTTGAATTTAAGTTAAAAGCCATATTTCAAAAGGCATCCAGACTGGAAAGGAAGAAGTAAAATGATCTCTGTTTGCTGATGACATTATTTTATATGTAAAAAAAGTTTATGACCCCATAAAAAAACCCATTAGAACTGAAAAAAAACCAGTAAATTTGCAGGAAACAAAATCAACATACAAAAATCAGTTGTGTTTCCATATACTAGCATTGAAATAGCTACAACAGAAATTAAGAAAGCGATCCTATTTACAATAGCATCAAAAAAATTAAAAACATAGAAATAAGCTTAATCCAGGAAGTAAAAGACATATACACTGAAAACTACAAATTATTGATGAAAGAAATTAAAGGAGACACAATAAATTGAAAATGCTGTGTTTGTGGCTCAGAAGTTTTAATATTGTTAAAATGACCATACTACCAAAAGTGATCTACATTTTAACTCAATCCCTATAAAAATCCAAATGGTATTATTTATAGAACTTGAAAAGTAATACTAAAATTTGTATGGGATCACAGAAGACCCAGAAGGGCCAAAGGAGTTTTGAGAAAAAAGAAAAACTTGAAGGCATCAACCTTCCAGTTTTCAAAATGTATTACAAAGCTACAGTAATCAAAATAGTATGGTACTGTCATAAAAACAGACATGTAGACCAATGGAACAGAACCGAAAAGCCAGAAATAAACCCAGCATATACTGATTTTTGACAAGGGTGACAAAAATACATATTGAGGAGAGAACAAGCTTGATGACATTGGGCTTGCTAGTGATTTCTTGGATATGACACCAAAAACAAGCAACAAAAGAAAAATTAGACAAAAGAAAAATTAGACAAAAGAAAAATTAGACAAGTAGACTTCATCAAACTAAATAATTTTTACATAGCAAAGGAAACAATAGAATAAAAAGACAACTTTAGAAGTGGGAGACAATCTTTGCTCACCGTATATCTAATAAGGGATTAATCTCCAAAACATATAAGGAAGTCCTACACCTTAATAGCAAAGATTGTAATAACATGATTAAAAATATGCTTTCTTTAAAAAAAACATACAAATGGTCAACTAATACAGATAGATAGATAGATAGATAGACAGATAGATAGACAGAATACTCAAAGATCGAGAAATAGATAGATAGATAGATAGATAATAGATAAATAGATAGATAAATACTCAAGATCACTAGTTCAGGGAAATGCAAATCAAAACCACAATGAAATATTATCTGTTAGGATGCCCATAATGAAACAAAAAAAGATAAGTCTTTTTGAGGATGTGGACAAATTGAAATCCTTGTACACTGTAGGTGAGAAAGTAAAATGATGCAGTCATTATAGAAAACAGTATGAAGACTCTTAAAAAACATTTAAAATAGAACTACCATATCATTAAGCAATCCCACTTCCGTAATATACCCTAAAGGATTGAAATCAGGATCTTAAAATATCTGTACTCCTGTGTTCATTGCAACATTATCTACAATAGCCAAGTGTATTAATCTCTTCTCACACTGCTAATAAAGACATACCCGAGACTGGGTAATTTATAAAGAAAAAGAGGTTTAATGGACTCTTAGTTCCAAATGGTTGGGGAGGCCTCACATGGTGGAACATGAAAGGTTGTCTTAACATGGCGGCAGGAAAGAAAGAAGTTCTGCAGGGAAACTCTCCGTTATAAAACCATCAGATCTCATGAGACTTATTCACTATCATGAGAACAGCACAGGAAAGACCCGTCCCCATGATTCAATTACCTCTCACCAGGTCCCTCCCATAACATGTGGCAATTGTGGGAGCTATAATTTAAAATGAGATTTGGGTGAGGACACAGTCAAACCATGTAATAGGCCTCAGTGGCAGCCTCAAAAAACAGAATCTATCTGACTGTCTCCTGCCCTCTTTTCACCTGCCCCAAGGCAGGACACCACTTTTCTGATTATGGGTCATAAAACCCTCATTCCAGAAAGAGTCCTCCTCCATACCCAGGGGGAAGGAATGATGACATCATGAAGCATCCATCAAAACCCAATAGGATTGAGTTCAGAGAGCTTCGGGGTAGCTGAACACCTGGGGATTCCTGGAGGGTGGTGAGCCCAGGTAGAGAATGGAAGCTCTGTACCTATTCCCTCATATCTCATCCTATGCATCTCTTCATCTGTAGCCTTTGTAATATCTCTCATAATACACCAGTAAATATGAAGAAAAGGAGAAGAACAATATCTGTCATAGCATTGTGAGGATTAAATGAGATAATGCTTATAAAACACCTATTACAAAGAGCATTCAATAAATGTGAACTATTATTTATGTTAATACAAATAAGAGGATTGGTAGGTTACTAGAACTTTTGAGAGAATGTATATCAACACATGACATTTTTTTAAAAAAGAATTTCACACGGTATTGAATTGGGTAGCCTGTACTTGGAATGGTCCTATTCTATACAGTTACACAATAGTTTACAGATGTACTTTTGTAAGAATATAACAGAAAAAAAAGGAGAAATTCCTCAATTGATACAAAGTTGGGGGCAGGGAATGCCAAGAACCATGGCAGATTTGTTATCTACTGTAAGGTACGTCGTCTATATAGAGGCAAGTGCAGTGGGCAGATGTTACATGAAAGTGAAGGTGTTAGGAAAAATGCAAGCATCCTTGAAGTTGAAGTGTGTATTAGGGTTCTCTAGAGGGACAGAACTAATAGGATAGATGTATATATAAAGGGGAGTTTATTAAGGAGTATTGACTCACACAGTTACAACGTGAGGTCCCACAATAGGTCGTCTGAGCTAAGGAGCAAAAAGCCAGTCCGAGTCCCAAAGTTGAAGAACTTGGAGTCCAATGTTTGAGGGAAAGAAGCATCTAGGGTGGGAGAAAGATGAAAACCGGAAGACTAAACCAGTCTAATCTTTCCACATTCTTCTGCCTGCTTTTATTCCGGCCATGCTGGCACCTGATTAGATTGTGTCCACCCAGACAGAGGGTGGGTCAGCCTTTCCCAGTCCACTAACCCAAATGTTAATTTCCTTTGGCAACACCCTCACAGACACACCCTGGAACAATACTTTTCATACTTCAATCAAGTTTACACTCAGTATTAACCATCCTACCAAGATACATAAATAACCCATGTGTCCATTGACAAATGAATGGAAAAAGAAAATATGGTATATACATTCAAAGGAAAATTATTTGACCTTACAAAAGAAGGAAATCTTAGTATTTGTGATGACATGGATGATTCTAGAAGACATTATGCCAGGTGAAATAAATAAGCCAGTCACAGAAGGACAATTACAGGATGATTCCACTTATGTGAGATATCCTAAATAATCAGACTCATAGAAGCAGAGAATGAAATGGTGGTTACCTGGGGGCGGGTGAAGGGGAAAATGGGGGGTTGTTCAATTTGTATAGTTTCAGTTATACCAGATGAAAAATTCTAGATGTCTGCTATACAACATAGCACTTAGAGTTACCAATACTGTAATGTGCACATAAACATTTGTTAAGAGAGAAGGTCTTACATTGTGTTCTTACCACCGAAAAACCTAAAAGGACATAGGAAATTTTTAGAGGTGATGGATCTGTCTGTTACCTTGATTATGATAATGGCTTCATATGTCTATGCCTATATCTAACTTCATCAAATTGTACATATTGAATATGTGTATTTTTGTGCATCAATTATACCTCAATAAAGTTGTTTTTAAAAAGTTCAGCTTCACAGACCAGAATGTCATTTAAACATATTTTAATATTTTCTTTCTTAGGAAAGTGTTCTTTAGTGAAATAAGAATCTGGTAATTGTCACCCCTAAATTAGGAGCTAATATTATGTCTCTATACACTGTAAGAAAATGTGTATTCATTGGAGAAGATAGCTAAGAATAGTGGGAGGGCAGGTGAAAGAATGTAATTGATTGTACACTAGCATGAAGTGTATTCTCAAGGTTAAAGGTTTAAAATCTTTTTTTTTCAATATAGTGAAGAATTTATTCAAGGATATAGTTAAGAACATATTTTAAGTATATTCACTATATTTAAGAAAATATTTAAGAATATATTCAAGAGTACATTTAACAAAATATTCAAAAGTACATTCAAGAATACAGTCAAAATATATTGAATGTATTTAAAATTTATTCAAGAACATATTCTTCATAAATACACTTTTATTCAAAAATATTTTCTTCATAATTAATTTCTTCTTGAATATATTTAATGAATTATCAAATGATTATATTCTCCTTGCTCATATACTCTTCTTATTTGTGTCTCATCATGTTTAAAAATGAAAGTGAAACCAAATTATGCATACTATTTGATTGCTTTCAATATCTGGCATAGTCCAAATCTTTCTTTCATTCACGGTGTCAGTAACTGACTGTCAGAGTTCATTCACTGTATCTGTTGAAAAGAATAGCTAAGAAGTAAAGGAGTGATTTCACTCTCAGTATTTCTAAAGATGATAATTTCAATAGGTGGATGAAGTAATTCTGAGAAAACCAGGAATGTTTGGGTTATCAAGATTTTCTTCAAATGGGAGAACTTTACAAACAATGCCCAACCCTTCTTCTCATCTTCCTCCACAGAAGCTGACACACAACCATGAAACGATTAGGTATCACTTGTAAAGAGTTCCTCTGTAGAGCCCTTCTGCAATAGGAAAATTTGCCTCAATAATACAGCACACTAAATATTGCCTCTGAAACTGGCTGTTACATTGAAATGATACATTTTTCGGTTTTCTTTTAGTATAAATACATTTTTATTTCTAGAAATACTGTTTTAAATGATCACCAATCACTGTAAATTTTTGAAATATTTCATACTTCCAGCCTATCCTCTGAGAACAATACATGTACATATATTTAAAAAATACTTTTTCTATTCATCCTTTAGAGACTGAATGTGTGTGTTTTATGTAGGCAGTGTTTATTCTGTTCACCAAATATGAGTTCATGGAATTAAAATATATCACATTTTAATTTAAAAAATCAACACATTCTACATTTACTTTTCTCCCTGGAATAACTAAAACAAGAACCCTTAAATGATCTCAAATTTAGAAGTGAAAGGAATGATCTTGTTTTAAATGGTTTGTTTGAAATGTCTTAATTACCCTCATTGGTAGTAATGACTAGGTGACAATGACTTTTAATCACCAGAAAAGAGACTATTACAAAAATAATGACTATTGTATCCCAGATTTTATTACTAAAAATCTCAAGTTCTTAAATATTTAAGCAGGATCTTCACATCACATCAAAAAGAAGTACAATATTTTCTAATTTTGGTATAAGAAGTTTCAGAGCATTAAAAAAATGTAAGACAGGTACTTGGGTTTCAGTTATTTTCACATATCTAACTTATATTTGTAGATGCAAATTTGGGGCTTGGAATCAGAACACTGAATTTCAGTCCCCAAATATTGCTGACCACATCTGAGATTCAGCTGCTTATGAAACGGGACATATTTTACTTACCTCACACTGCTATTGTGAAGATTAAAAGAAAAACAACATGGAAAAACAACATGAAAGTTATAAGTCCTATGAAATAGAAAATAATATTTTTGCAGTGTTCAAGTCAGCTGCAAATTTGAGTTTTCTTTGGAGATTTTAGAAAACATAAAATATCAGTTCCCCAAGCTTTGAATTTCTAACTCAACAGATCTGGGAATGGAGTCATCTGTGTTTTTAAAAAGCTCCACAAGACTGAGATACCTGGCCAGAACTTCTGTATTGTTATGATGATAATTATTATCATATTATTATCATAATCTAAGACAGTCTTCTATTCTACTTTCCACTCCACCACAGGCAGAGTCCACAATTCCCTAAAATACTTGTTCTTCAGACCATTGTTAATGCTCTTGAAGACAAGGAATTAAAAAATAAAACCAACACAGAAATGGTATTGCAAGGAACAAAAAATTAATCTACTCTATTTCTCCCATCTGAAAATAAAAGCCAAGTATATAAAGCACAGAAATTCTTGAGATCTTTCTTGGAATATTTTTAGACCAAAAGTAGTTCAATGATAAAGAACACAGATGTTCAATATGGAGAAGAGAAAGGACAGGAAAGTTCTTGACAAGATTAACTCAACTTTTTACTGACTCCTCTCACATAAATGTGACTCCTCTCACATGAATCATCACTTTTCGATTAGAGCTAAACAGTAATAAAGTGTCAATATGAAAATATCATGTTGAAATTTAAAAACTCATATCAGGCTAATTATTTGTCATATAAATTCCCCAAATCAAAAACTTAATGGACATAAAATCACTCGTGTTTACATGATGAGTTAGTATTAGCAGAACCAGCATAGAGATTATTTTCTATTGATTTTCATCATGTCATCTTTTCAAAGTGAAGGTTCACTTCATTATGACAATGAAGTACAACTGAAAATGTTCAAAATTGCAAGAGAATCACAGCATCAGCATTGCATCAAATGTTGTCAGTTAAGGTTTTTGAGGGGATGGATTGTATTTTTGAGGGGAGAATTTTAATGGCTAAACATGTTAGGCACTAAATAACGAAGGTAAAAGAGACACAATCCCTGTTATCAAAAAACAGAGTCTATTGAGGAGGTGAACAAATAAACAGATCATTATAAGTTATCCTAAGTGCCATAAACTAGAAAAGCATAGCATGCTATTGTAGGACATAAGAATACCTCCTAAATTTTGCTGATATTGAGATGGTCAGAACAAGCGCTTAGGAGGAGGCAGGTTTTTTTTTTTTTTTTTGGTTTTTTTTTTTTTTTGAGACGGAGTCTTGCTCAGTCGCCCGGGCTGGAGTGCGGTGGCGCAATCTGGGCTCACTGCAAGCTCCGCCTCCCGGGTTCACGCCATTCTCCTGCCTCAGCCTCCCGAGTAGCTGGGACTACAGGTGCCCGCCACCTCGCCCGGCTAGTTTTTTGTATTTTTTAGTAGAGACGGGGTTTCACCATGTTAGCCAGGATGGTCTCGATCTCCTGACCTCGTGATCCGCCCATCTCTGCCTCCCAAAGTGCTGGGATTACAGGCGTGAGCCACCGCGCCCGGCCGAAATTTGATTCTTAAATGGGAAAGAGTTGTTCAGATTCAAGGGGTGGAAAGAGGATAAAAGCAGTCCTAGAAGAGGAAGCTATGGAGGAGGAAGAAAGAAAGCAAGCTTGATGATTTCAAAGATGGAGAGAATTTTAGTGTAACTTGAGTATAAAGTGAAAAGAGAAGAATGTAGGCAAAGATGGAAACGTGTGTCATATGGCGTGCTTGGACTTGTTCCTGGAAGGTGTTTATAAGCCACTGAATGATTAAAGATGTATGTCTTATTTATGTTGAAAAGAAACACATCCATTATTTGAGTTGCTTTTTTAAAATCATTAATCCTGTTAAGGGATGTTGCTGAATTTAATAAAGATTACCTAATGTCAGGAAAAGAGTGCTACATTAGGGGGAAAAAGACCATAGATCATTTGAATTCCTCAGATGCATATGTAACTACAATTAATGCAAATAGCTCATCACTGCAACATAAAAAGAAACATACTCTCTCCCCTACTAGCTACCCAACATAAAAACACATCTCTTAGTTGCTTGGTTTACAGTTTAGATAATTTGATTCATCTGTATTTCCAACAATTGAAATGCCATATAAGGCTTTGTATATTCCAGCTGAAAAGAAGAATCCTTGGGATTAACAAGTAAACTAGAAATCAACTCAAATCTTTGGTTCTATTGCAAGAAATGCATGACTTAGTTAAACTTTGACTTTAAAACTTTATGAAGGCTTTAATTATAATTTTTTTTTTAATGCTGGGCTGTAACAGTGGTTGGTAATGATATTCCCATTTGACTTTGTATGTCTAAATATTCCCAATAAGTTTATTAATATCAAAAATTAGTATAGCATATCTTTATAGTATGAGTATATCTTTAAACTGTAAGATAATATGTCTTAGAATTCACATAAGTCTCTTTTACTTGCCTCACCTCCATTTTAATGTGATTAAAATAGAGGTGATATGTATACAGGAAAAATTGGACAATCAAGAATAGATTATACCATTATACCATTAACTTCTTTAGAATAGTTAAGAACAATACAGACTCATAAAACATGCTATTTATGTTTTTCCTAGATAAGTTACTTTGCATAATCTAGCTAAGAAAAAACAAATAAGGTTAAAACTTAAGAAGACAGTGTAGAAAAGAATATATAGGTCAGTATGTTTAAGGGTAGAAACTGGGAACGTGATGGTAATGGTTGGATTTCTATTCATTCATGACACTGATACAAAAACATAGGTCCAAGATAAGATAAGCTAAAGATAATCATTAGTAGAAAAGAAATAATACATGTAACTTCTAAATTGTTAGAGAATAAGGAGAATAAAGAAATTGGATTGTGTAGCAATCTGGTTTACATCTACATTTTACAAATCAGTCTATCCTGATTCACTGAGAACTCTGCGAACTTGAATTCCTAGCTTCTAGAATACTGCCTAACAAAGATAATGTTAGAAGTCAATACTGGAAACTTATAGTTGTGTCTTGTCCAGAAGAAAGCAGCCTGAACATCAAAAAACTTCCTAATACTTGAGGACATATTGAAATTCCATTTGTCTTTACTCTGACACTACTGTTCACCCCAGTAGTTAGAAGAATGTTTGGCATATACCAGCACATGAGAAAGTTTATAATGCATGAGTAAATGTATATAATTATTCAAAGATTCATGAAAACCTGGAGTCCATATTGAACTCATTCCCCTGAGCTCAAAGACAGATATACTATATACAAAAATCACAGAATCAAAGTCTGGTAGATCAACCAATATTACAAAAATATTAAATTGCTTTATTTTTAAGACATATCTATTATAATAGAATGTTACAATAGATTAAAATGTGTGGCTTATAAAAACTAATAATCTACATATTATTGACTTGAAGAGTAATTTACGGAATAGAACTCTGAGGCAGATTTTTGTGATCCTATCCAGCAAAATTCTGTTTTCTAACTTTAGAAAGTTTGCATTTTGGGTCCATTCTGTGAAAGACTTTACACAAAGACCATATCGGGTATGAGTATCCAGATTTCAGAAAATATTTTCAATACTTTCCATAGATTTCCTCTTATGGACTTTTTTTCAACTTAATTTCTCAAACGTGATATAATGACTGTGCCAGTTGGTTCCCATTTGGCATGACTTTGGGAGGTGTGTTGGAAATTTTCTGCTTGTATCTTCAGCCCTATTCTCCAGTCTGTTCTGTGTCCCAGAGGTTGGCTTTTGTAACCTTCATCAGTTTGGGTCGTACTGGTCAAAGATGGAGGGTAGAAAGTGAGGTCAGGAAAATTATTCTTCTAGCATCATCCTTGCTTATCTTCAACTTAGCAATGACCATATTCTTCTTCTGTGGATCATAGCTCCTAAAAAAATGGCCCTTTGCATTACAACCACAGCTATCGTTCTTGCTAGATTACGATAACTGCTTTCTCTACTTGACCCTTCAAACAGGGAGGTGGATGAGGCTCCCAAATATTACTACCTCTGGAGTGTGTCATCATTCCTTGTCGGTTTTCCTATATTTTTTCCCAAATATTTGCAAATAGTCTATGTTTTAAAAACCTACTCGATGACACTTTTTGACTTTGCTGATAGACATACAGTTATTAAATTAAGAGAAATACCTTAAACCATCACGCGGTAAGCTATACTTCTCTGGTATGCCTCAGTGATTCCACACTATGAGCAAATAAAACCCCAAACCAATTTTAACATAAAGAATAAATGAGCACTTTCCACTGAGATCTGCTGGAGTAAAATTTTGCTGTTCATGTAAATTGCTTATGAAAGGATTTAACTTTAAGCCCTTGTGAATATCTTTATAGATTCCTTATCGCTCTGAAAAAGATTCTTGGAGGATTTTCTTGGCTTCTCTTTTGTTTGTATCAAAATATGAATCAAGGACACAGACCTTAATTGCTCAGCTGTGGGGATTCAGGGCGCATTCCAACATGTCTATGATCAGCTGTAGAATCAGAGTCATATCTTTGCCATGCTTTCTCTGCTTCAACTGCCTTAAAAATTGGTTTTCTCCATTCTATTTAGCCTGACTCAGGGGCAGCAAAGCCGAGAGAGAGATGAAAGCATTTTAAACTTTTCCTAGGATAGGGAGAGTGTCAGGTTATTATTAACACATAAGAATATTATAGGCCAGGCGTGGTGGCTCAAGCCTGTAATCCCAGCACTTTGGGAGGCCGAGACGGGCGGATCACGAGGTCAGGAGATCAAGACCATACTGGCTAACACGGTGAAACCCCGTTTCTACTAAAAAAAAAATACAAAAAAAGTAGCCGGGCGAGGTGGCGGGCGCCTGTAGTCCCAGCTACTCGGGAGGCTGAGGCAGGAGAATGGCCTGAACCCGGGAGGCGGAGCTTGCAGTGAGCTGAGATCCGGCCACTGCACTCCAGCCTGGGCGACAGAGCAAGACTCCGTCTCAAAAAAAAAAAAAAAAAAAAAAGAATATTATAGGCATTCAATGCTTAGAAAAGGTAAGAGGGAGACAAGACTACCATCAGTTGAGTAGATCACAAAACCCTTTGTAAGATAGGTAACATTTGAGGTAAAACATTAAACATGTATATTTTATTTTTACTATTAGTATTATTTTTGTTAATTGTCAAAAAGTATATAATGATCTTAAATAAATAAGTCAAGTATTTTTTTCTCAAGTAAAAAGTAGAGGGGATGTAAATATTTTGAGAACAAGATGCCTCAGGTGATTAATTTTTTGATTCCCCAATTATACTGAGCATAATACTACGAATACAATACTTATTAGTAGTACTGTTCACTTAGAGAGTAAAAGGCATGTTTACTCTCTAAAATTGAAAGGGCATTTATTAAAGTAAGAAAATATAAATAGAAGAAATGTTTGGGGGTAGAAGTTGAGTAGAACAGTTTGAAGTAGAGTTTATTTTCAAAAACTAGTAAACAGTATTTAATAAGATAAACTTGAATCAAATTAATAGGTAAGTAATTGAATGTTTTTGAGTGGAGTGTGACAAGATCGTTGGTGATGTGAGAGTTTACTCTGAAAGCATGTGCAAGGCGGACTGAGGTGGCAAACAATAGGAGTACTGTTGCAATGGTCTGCATGTGATATAACATGGGTCTGAATAGGTGTAGTTGCAGTGGGAGGTTGAATGAGAAGAAGTCACCAAATAGGAAACAGATTACTAAAGAATTAACAAAGCAGATGCATATGTTTTTCATTTTAATTCTCTTAATACTCTTGTTAAGTCACGCAGACTTTTCATTGCTGTTATTTCAGCATACATGATTTTACTCTTTCCTAAACTACATTTTGTGAATATAATAATCTGGAACCATTTCTGAATTCCATAGGATATTACAGAAAAATCAGCAAAAATGATTACATAATTTGTTTTGCCAGCAATCTTCAGCTTCTTTCAGAAAGTGTATAAGCTAATCACACGAGCCACACAAATATTGATTGTTCAATTGTGTAGATAAAAGCTGCAGTTGTTATAGGGCTTACAAAGAGCTAAAAATTAGATCACCAAACCCAATGTGGTGATATGAGCTCACCTCCCTTTTAACCCTGTGACCTGCGTATACTTACCTCATTAGGCTTTGCTGTTAAGGACATAGCAAAAAAAAAAAAAAAAAAAAAAAAAAAAGAGATTTTAAATAATAAATCGAGCTTTTCTTTTTTTTCCAAAGAAAAAGTATAGGGGATGTAAATATTTTGAGAACAAGAAGCTGATAGTGTTTAATTTTTTTGGTTCCCCCATTGTACTGAACATAATACTATGAATATAATAGTTACTAATACATTTTCATAAAATAACAAAGTAATTGAATTAAAGACTTAGTGGACTGACATCTACAAAAACCACACTGGATTAACATATTTTAATTTTTAATCAAGAATATTTTTCAAAAGTCAGTGAAGAGCTAAGCAATTATCTAATGGGATTATGTATCATAGATTATAAAATATTACTTTAGGGTCAAAATAATGCTCTATTTTAGGCCCTTGGTATAAGAACTCATTAGCCTAATTTACCCTGATTATAAAATTGTTTAACCTTTTATATATATATTTTTACTATTGCTAGTTGTGGTTGTTTTCTAGAACCTTCCAATAAAATATATTTTAAAATAATAGGAAACCTATATATTGAAGCATAGTATACAGTACTTACATGACTAAATTTTGGCAAAGAAAATGATTCTGTCTGACCTAGTTTTAGAATATTGTACTAGGAGTTAAAAATTTGCCTTGATAATATACCTAATTAGAAAGACCAGGTGCCTTAATGAGTTGCATTTTGGTTTGTCATCTACAAAATAAATTAATTTAAACTGATTTTTATTCTTGTATTCATAAATTTGTTCAACAAGTATTAATTGTGAATTACAAAGAAGTATTTACTACTGCTTGCCAGAATTCAGCAATGAACCAACCACCACATCACCCAGTAGGAGCTGCAATATTCATTTATTTAGTCATACATTTACTCATTCATTTTTATCTACAGATATTTAATGACCCCAGTATCTGCCAATCATACCCAAATAATACAAAAGTTATTCAACAAAGTAACAGAGATTTCAAGAGGAATTCAGAGAATTCTGAATCCTTAATAAGTATACATTTTTATCACATTTTAGGAAATCTACAAAATTATATTATTAGACAACAGGAGCATAATATATGTGTATACATCGCGTGTATGTATATATACACATATACATACATATATACCAAGTAGAACAAACTAAAAAAATCTACTTTATAAAAAATGAATAAAATATTTGAAAGGATACAGTCACACCTTTATTAAATTACTTCCAGATCCATATGCAGGACAATGTCACCATTAACAAATAATAGAAATCAAGTTACAGAATAACTGTAAATGATAACTTCCTTCATTGCAACCTTTAAAATGTGACAGTTTTCCTGAATCCAAAAATTCAAGGGCAAGTAGCATGTTGGCTAGATATTGACCTCATATCACTCACTGAGCTCCAGTAATTTAGAAATATATCATCAGTTAGTAACACAGAACAAATAAACTCAAATTATAAAGATTTTTAGAAACAAAACACATGATGGTGAAGGCAAATGCAATCCACTTGCAGCTATACATAGAGTGCACAATGCTGGACACCATCATGGCCCCCTAGTGAACCAACACACTTTCTGATCTTGGTTCTGCCACTCCTCAATTCAACATGAAAATGTACAAGAAATGTTTACAAGTGCTGTGTGCATAAAATATGACTGAAATGCACAATTTTCCCTGATACAACATATAGTATAGCAATGAAAACAAGTATTTATCCCAGGCGCGGTGACTCAAGCCTGTAATCCCAGCACTTTGGGAGGCCAAGGTGGGCAGATCACCTGAGGTTGGGAGTTCGAGACCAGCCTGATCAACATGGAGAAACCTCGTCTCTACTAAAAATACAAAATTAGCTGGATGTGGTGGCACACGCCTGCACTCCCAGCTACTCGGGAGGCTGAGGCAGGAGAATTGCTTGAAGCTGGGAGGCAGAGGTTGCGGTGGGCCGAGATTACGCCATTGCACTCCAGTCTGGGCAACAAGAGCGAAACTCTGTCTCAAAAATAAATAAATAAATAAATAATAAAATGAAGTATTTATATTACGGAAAACATTGTTGTAATGGCCATTAATACGATAGAAAGTCTAGAGGAGTTATCTGTGGCCATTGAAAAGTTATCTCTTATCTGATAGCCTCATTTAACTCTATGTAAAATGAAACTAAAACATATGGTTCATAAGATTATTAAGACGATCAATGATACCTGAAAATATTTTATAATAATTATTGTAATTTTTCAAAAGTAATTAAATCCTGTTTCCAGGTCAAGATGATGGGTTCAATATATCTAGAAACTGGACTATTAAGATAGTATAACTTTACAAATGGTGTAGTGCAACACTCAACAACAGATAAAAATCTGAGGTTCAGAGGGTGAACTTTTCAACATTTCAGATATAATAAGTTGTTAATTCTAGACTAAAGCACAAAACCCGAATTTTTCACTTTTCATAATACCTAATAGTCCAGCTACACTGTTGAAACCATCCAGGAAATTTCAAACAAATTATTAGATATACTGGATTTCTGAGAGTCAAATCCTGTTCCCACTAATGCCTTCATTTTCCTAGAAACCTTTCATTTTATATTTGACAGAAAAACTATTAGCCTCCAGAGAAAGTCAGTTGATTTGCATTGGACTCAGGTCATATCTCAAATTTCAAATTTCAGATGTTCCATCACTTGTCATTACTCAAACCTTTCTGGATAGTTTTGGCAGTGCTCACTGAAACAACAGTGACAAACTAGAAGAACTGCTTCCTATGTCCTGGCAAGTGCTTCCTCCTTATACAGATGGTTTTGGAAGACTTCCCAGATTGTGCTTGTGCATTTTTGAGAATGAAGGCTATATGAGAGAGTTGGATGGGATAGCACAGTCTACTTACAGTAAGCTGAATAAGTATTCTTCTTCACCCTGCCTTTTCCCCTCTCCCCTCTTGAGGCTTATAAATCATTTTGTAAACTGATTGCTGTTGAATATTTCATTTTGAAGATAAATCAGGAATTTTACACAGTTGTTGATTCTCTAATGTAAGGTTCTGTAGAAAACCAATGAGAAGCCATATTTATTTTAAAAATGGATAGCTTTCTTCATCATTTTCTAGGAAACATTTGCAAATAACATCCCTAGAAATGCAGTTACTCTATGACAATTTACCTGTTAAATGGAAAAGCCCTGTGATGTCATCATGTGTCCAGGTGACTGAAAAAATTTTCAGATACTTACCACTGGCTTATTTAAGTAGATTGCTTATTTTGTTTTTGAGACAGGTCCTCCCTGTCACCCAGGGTGGTATGCAGCCTCAGCCTCCCAAGTAACTGGGGCCATAGGCGTGAGCCATCATGCTCAGCTGATTTTTCTATTTTCTGTAGAAATGAGCTTTTGCCATATTGCCCAGGTTGTTCTTGAACTCCTGAGCCCAAGTGATCCACCTGCCTCAACTTCCCAAAGTGTTGGGATTACAGGTATAAGTCACTGTGCCTAGCATAGACTGTTTTAAAACATTTATGTTTGCCTTATAAAATATCTAATTCTATGTTGTTATTATTATTATTATTATTTTTTTTTGAGACAATGTCTCACTCTGTTGCCCAGGCTGGAGTGCAGTGGTGTGATCTCAGCTCACTGTAAACTCTGACTCCCGGGTTCAAGCAATTCTCCTGTCTCAGCCTCCTGAGTAGCTGGGACTACAGGTGTGCACCACCACACCCAGCTAATTTTTGTAGTTTTAGTAAAGATGAGGTTTCACTATATTGGCCAGGCTGGTCTCAAACTCCTGACTTCAGGCGATCCACCTGCCTCGGCCTCCCAAAGTGCTGGGATTAGAGGCATGAATCACCACGTTCGGCCCTAAATTGTTAATTCTAAGTTGTCATAATATCCTTTTTCGTACCAACAGAAATAATAATGCACACTTTTAGCATCAAAAGGACCTCACTATGGAAGAAAGAGTATTGTAGATACATTATTAGGTGTATTGCTTATTGTGCAGTGAGTGAGAAACTGAATGAGAATATATAAGTTTACTATAATTCCTATGCTGTCTCAAGGATTGTCCCAGTGATCACTGCAGTTGCAGAGGGTAGCACTGTGCCTGGCACAGAATAGTCATGCAACATCGTTGAATAATATCATGAGTAAAAAGTGAAGATGAACTAAATAAAAAGTTAGTCTGCCCTTCAACAAAAAGGCGTTGTCTACACTTCCAAACAGATGTTTGTCTTACCTAGGCAAAGCTAACCCCTCATTCTAGGCTTCTCCTTGGGAGTTGTTTGCAAGTTGTTTACAGCAACAGTTTGTGGAACACAAAGGCATTTTATATTTGTGGAGGTAAGAATGATAAACTCCTTCACTCTCCTCAACAGTGACAACACAATCAGTTGTTTCTGAGTATCCTTCACTAAAGCTGCTGAAAAAACAGATTTATCTTAGGTATTTATTTATTCATTTTCAATAGCATAAAAATACATAAATGTGTTCTCATAGTAAGCAATTAAAAATGTTAAGTATTTAAAGTTTTAAAAAGTCTATGATTCATCTGTATTCCAAAAATAATAGTGTGATGTGGATAATTTTTCTTGCCAGAATATATAGATTTCGCTTTTTTTCCTTACTGTTGCCTAATAGTCCATATTATGAATGGCCATTTGTATCGTTTCCTATATTGCTGCAATGTACATCTTTATATATGTCAAATCATACACACAGGTAAGTATTTATGTAATTTATGTGCACGCAGAATTGCTGCATCTGACAAGAATCTGCATTTGAAATTCAGCACCTTCTTTGATGCTGCACTATGTATTATTTAGCTCAAATTCTGTTTGCCTATGCTTTCCCTGTTCCTTTTTTTTTTTTTTTTTTGCTGGCTGATGTTGCTAGGATGCAGCCTTCCTATTATTTTTTTACTTTACTAGCCTCTTCATCCCCACAGGTGTCACACCAGTGCAGTACTGCATAGGGTCCAGCAGCCTCTCCCATCTTTCATGAAGTTGATCTTGCCCTGCATGTCCAACATGAGCCACTGGGAAGCTTCCCTCACCTCTCCCGTATCCCAGGACTTTCTTCTACTAGGAAGAAAATCATATAAAGCTACCCTTCCTGCCTGTATATTTTTCTTCTTCCTACAAGGGTAAGGTTCAGGGAAGCCAAGACTCAAACTCTGATTCTTCTGCTTACTACACTGCAATCACATGTTACTTTACTGGCCGAGGACACAGGATCCTCATTTATAACATGCCCTTTCTGGAAGGGTTTTATGAAGATAATAGGGAAAAAATACCAAGGAAAATCTCTAGCACTTGGTTGATGAAAACATATGCTAGATAATGTGGTTTCTGTGGGTCCCTGGCACAGACTTGAAGGCAATGACAATAATATCCATGATGATGATAGAAATAACTATAAAATGGTCATTTACCATGCATGTTACATGGTTGGTTCATTACTTCTTCACAAGATCTTGAGTTAGGTAGGGGAAGTTGTGTGACAGAAAGTCATTCCTCCTCTTCATTCCTGGGTATTCTTTTGTCCTATTTGTGGAGTTTTGGGGTCACTTCTCAAAATTGAGTGAGGCTACGCCCTCCAAATGCTCTAGGCCTCCCCTACTCTCCTGCATTCATCTCTTCAAGTTGTTCTCTGGACCAAGGCAGAGGATTCATTCCTTCTTATCTCAACTGGAGTCCTGGCTCTCTCTCTCTCTCTCTCTCTCTCTCTCTGTCTCTCTCTCTCTATATATATATGGCCATTTGCAGTTTTCCTAATTTTATTATCTAATTTATTTATCCACCAAAAATTTTACAGAATTTCATGCTATTTTCTTGTTTATAAAAATAAAATCTGGCTGGGCACGGTGACTCACACCTGTAATCCCACTACTTTGGAAGGCTGAGGCAGGCAGATCATGAGGCCAGGAGTTTGAGACCAGCCTGGCCAACATGGTGAAACTCCATCTCTACTAAAACTACAAAAGTTAGTCGGGCATGGTGGCACATGCCATCTACTTAGGAGGCTGAGGCAGGAGAATCTCTTGAACCTGGCAGCAGAGGTTGCAGTGAGCCGAGATCATGCCACTGCACTCCAGCCTGGGTGACAGAGCCAGACTCCATCTCAAAGCAAATAAACAAATAAAATAAAATCTACCAGAAAGTAGAAGTGTAGATGGAACATTCTTGGTATATATGTATACTGTATGTAACAAATATACATATATAAACAAATATGCATAAAAAACATAACATCATAACATAAAAAGCACACACTTATTTCAAAAATTTTGCTTATAAGCAAATTTTGCAGATAAAATATATAAAATAGAACAAAGGTTCTCACAAAATTTTTATAAAAGAATGACAGAATGACTCTCAGAAAATGAAAATTGATATTTCTGTGTCCCATTATGAGACTTAAGAAGCCACAATGCTCCAATTCCAAATTCCTAAATAGCTGTTGATAAAATATACCATAAAACAAAACGTTATTAAAGCAAACTTAGTGATTTTATATCATTGAATCTGTATCTTGGATTATACTCATGAATTTGATAAGAAGCTAAAATTGTGGAAGTTTATAAAGTATATTTTTATTTATTCGTCTGTAATTACAAATAATGATTATGAACTCAAATTTATTAAAGAGAACTTAAAGAAAACAAAGTCACAAAACATACAAAAAATGGGAGAGAAATGTACTAAAAAGGAAGCAGAAGCTTTCTTGAAGGGGTTCAAAAATGTCACCTAAAAGAATAATGATGGTAATAGATTATATTGCTTTAAATGTAAAGAATCTATATTGTAAAAATAAAAAGATCAAAGAGGCAAGAAAACAGGAAAACTTTTTATTTCTTTTCTACAGATGAATTCTAGCTAATACATGTAGAAGAGATAACAGAATTAGAAAATCACTATTTTGAAACTTCTCTCTTAATAAGTGATTCAGGCAGATCATAAATAGATGTCAAAATTAGGGGTAATACGTTCTTGGGGGAGACGATGGTCATATGGTCTTAAAAATATCACATCACAGATTACTTACCAACACATTGGAAAGAGTATAACTTTAGAAATTGAGAATTCCAATAGTCACTACATTAAGAGAATGACCAAACTCAGAATTCTCAACAGAAAGACTAGACATTATGTGTTCCTTATACTATGCAATAAGAAGTAGATGGCATCATTAGTATCTAGTGTTTTGCCAAAAATATTTAACCTAAATCTAATAATGAAGAAGCCATAAGACTAATCTAGAATGTGGGGCATTCTAAAAGATTACTGTCCTAAATTCTAAAGAAAAATAAAAACTCATAAGACAAAAAGCTTGAGGGTCTGTTCTTGACTTAAAATAATAAAAAGACATTAAACCAGATGCAATGTGTGTCAAAAAACTGAATCTTAGTAATCCTATAAGTGAGGAAAGCTATCAAAGACATCCTGGGGACACTTAGGGACATTTAAATATGAAACTGATTATATCATATGATGCAATTATTGTTAATTTTCTTAAGATGTGATAATGTATTGTGATTTATGTAAGAGAACAGGTTCCTACAAATGCATGCTGAAGTATTAAGGCAGGAAGCGATGATGTCAACAATTACCTTAAATTGTTCTGCAATACCAAAATAGAACATTTGAAAACTAAACATAGTTTTCCTGATGAATATCAGAGAAAGACATGGAAAACAGGGTAAGGAAGACAGAGGGTAGACACAGAACTTGGAGAGAACTGTTCAAGTTCAGAGGCCCAGTATTCACAGAGAACAGTGATCTAAGACATAATGCACTCATTCAGTTATGAAATAGAGGTTTGTTAAACAGCTACTCTGTACCAATTGGCTTAAATCAGTGGGTGAGGCCTGGTGGTGGGAGACATAATTGGGTACCCTAATTTGGAAAAATAAATAAGGGTTTGCTTACTAGAAGATATAGCCATATTACTGTGAGGTCTTCCTCACAAAAGATAGCTAATGGAATTCATCACAGGGGAGTATTGTAGGACCTGGTAAGGTTCAAAGACCCTAGTGAAGGGCAAGGTTCTGATCCTGAAGAGAATGGAGGAATTCTGAAATTCTTCAGTAAATTACTGAAGATTATAGAGTGGGTCATACCACCCTGTGCCATGACTACAAGGCCATTTGAACATGCTCAACCCCAGGTCTGGTTGGCAGTATCGTAGGTTTATGGAAGTTAGAGAACCTAGGTCCTGGGGTTGAGGTAATACGACAAAAAGTCAAGCCAGAACCCATCGTTCCTGTGAGTTTGCTGATATACCTTGTGAACATCAGACCCAGCTTTGCCACTGAGGTCTCTTATAAGAACTAGCTACACAATATGCTAAAGAAAACAAAGATAGCAGAAAAATATAGATGGATCAACAAAATGAATACACACTGTGTGACGCCATAGCTTCTGTATTAGGGTAGCATCAAAATAATCATGAGAAGACATAATTTCCTTGTATTCAAAACATTGTTGGGGGATACAACACCTAAACAAGTCAATACATCTGAAGAGGTAAAAACATTTAAAATAGTAATAATCGATTTTGCACATTAAAGACACATTTGAAGGGCAAAATTTAAAAATTGTGTTGAGAATGGCAGGGGATTATTATTCTTGCCATTGCCACTTTCAGCCTCAAAAACATGTGGCTCATAGGCTCCTACGGTAAAACAAAGAAGCAGACTTTAGAACATATGCTAACTTTAACCTTCTGCAAGTGCCTTGTTTGGTGAGAGTTTCAAAACCATTTTGGACAAGGATGTGAGATGGATCTGGAAGACTATAAGGGTTAATTGCTATACAGATAGATGCTCTAATCAAAGGAAATAGCATTTGTAAAGTCCAAGATATCTTTGTGACCCTTTTGTGAGGAAGACTAAAATGATATTGGAGACACTGCATGAGAAGAATCTTTAATTAACTTTATCAGAACATAATAGTTGCCAGTGAGTTTGTAAATCATTATTTTCCAAGTTGATTAGTAATATGGTCAAAAATATAAATTGGACACATGTATACAGTTTGGTTATGTTCTGTAGTCTCCACACTTCAATGCCACACCCTGTTCTTAGAAGAATATGTTGACAGAGAATTTTACAAGCATCATGATAAAATTATCAATTTATGTGGCTTTAAATTTGGAAATGAAGCTACAGGAAAAAAATTAAATTGTTAGAGGGTCAAATGAAAATGTCCAATTTCTGAACCATAAGCTTATTAGCTGACAATAATTGATAAGACATTAGAATTTTATCAAAGTTATAAAAATTTCATTTAAATGTGTATTTGGTTTCAACAAGTAATCTATCATTGAATCACAATGCCTTGGATTGACAATCCAAATTTTACAACTGGGATAAAAATCTAAGAATACTCATCTAGCCCTTTTATATTACGAGCGAGAAAAGGAAGACCCAGAGAAGTGAGTCTCTGGAATTACTAGATGTAGAAAGCAACAGAATTAAGACTAAAATGTAGATCTTCTTATCCTTAGCCCTTTCTTCTCCATCAACCACATCATTTCTCTTTTTTCTAACAAAGAGCTTAATGCCCCAGAAAATGCTATAACTATGGTGTTTTAATTCATTGTTTCTATGAGTTGAAGGTCTTTGGCATGTTTGAATTCTACCTCATTTCTCATCAATGCTTGTATCTTGTTCATTATTTCTTTGTTTTCTCAAACATAGGCTACAAATCAAAGCAAGTTACTCTCACGGCCACTGTCCACAGAGTAGGTGGCTTTTATAAAGAGTTTATAATTTTTTAGATTATAAGGATGAAATAAATAGTAACCATTCTTATGCCAAAGGGCAAAGCAAGAAAAGGTTCCTAATTATTTTTTAAACATTTTTATTGTATATAAAATATACTTAACATAAAAGCTGTCATTTTAACAATTTTAAGAGTACAATTCAGTGGCATTAATTATATTCACGATGTTGTTCAACCATTACCACTTTCTATTTCCAAAACCCCTTTATCACCACAAACAGAAACTCTATACCCATCAAGCAATAACTCCCCATTTCCTCCTTAATTCAATCTCTAGTTACCTGTAATCTATTTGCTATATCGACAAATTTGCCTACTATATATTTCACATAAGTGGAATCATACTATATGTGTGATTTGTTTTTGGCTTATTTCACTTTTTCAAGGTTCATCCATGTTGTAGCATGTGTCAAAACTTTACTTCTTTTTATGGCTGATTAATATTTCATTTTAGCTATATGCCATATTTTGTTTATCCAGTCATCTGTTGCTGGACTCTTGATTATTTTTTAAACCTGGAAATGTCATTCTCTGATATCCCATCTGTCCAAAGCCCATAGAAAATCTATGGTCAATTTGGTGTAGCTTTATATTTGAACTTTGGAAAGACATCTGCAAAAAATTAAATTATTTCATGGTTTACCACTATCAAATGATATTAAGAATTATTCAGTAACATGCAATTGGAAACCACTTCACATTTTGTATTTTGTCACAAAACAGGGCTACTATTAATTCATTAATATCGTCTAAGCCTACTTATAGTACCAGCTACTGAGGAAGCTGAAGTGGGGGAATCGCTTGAACCTCTGAGTTCAAGGCTGTAGTGAGCTGTAACAGCACCTGTGAATAGTCACTGTACTATGGGGCAACATCACGAGGCCCCATATCTAAAAAAGAAAGTTGTCTAAATAGCTTTTATTTTAAAGTTATAATTTTGATGATTTAAATGAATTTTCATGCTGGTTTAGAATTACAGTTGTAAAAAGATAATGCACACTGTGTAAACATGTAAACACAAATATCATTAATCCATAGGAAAAACACAAAGGTGCACTGTTCTGCAGATGACATTGTGGTTCTTGGAACTCCTAAGCTCTTGTGTAGGCCTAGGAGACAGATTCTAATCTCAACTGATATTTAACCAAGAGTTCAACAAGGTAGAGACAGAAGATGCAAATAACTCAGTTCCTTTTTCTTTATGCATGCTCCCACCCTAGTAGCTTCAATGGAGCTCTCTTATTCTTCAATTCATGATTTATAATGTTCTGACTAATTATCCTATGACCATAGGTTTTGTGTTCCCTCCTAAGTAGCAAACATATATGGTAACAGCTCTGACTTATATTTCTTCTAATTTTTTCATGGTCTCTAGCATATACTTGATTTTCGGCAAAAATTCTTATATATATTTTATTACATTTACTAGCAAGTTTAAAACACGGATGTAATACCTCTTTTGAGTTTTTAGCAAATACTTTTGTTCTTTTAACCATGATACTTATGTATAAAATTTATACATAAAAGATATTCCAGAATCAGTTGTTAGCTTGATTTGATTTTTGTTTTTGATTCTTTCTCCCTAACATTGTATTTCTTGGTGTTGTGAATGGCTGGCTTCCTATAATTAAAAAAAGGCTGGAGAGGTCATATTTTTTGAAAGATTTACACTTGAACTATTGAGTATAATTTAGCTGATTTTTTTCAATGTGGGTCCAGTAAATATTTCTATTATTGGTCAGCATTTTAAAGTACTCAAAGAGAGCAAGAAAGTAGTTTCAAAACTTTCAGAGAAAAGTAAATTCACAAAGGAAGCTTGTGTTTTATGAGGCTTTCCTGAATTACAGAAATTAAAGATGGAAGGACCCATTAGGTCATTCAGTTCATTCCCTTAAGAGTGCAGAATTGCTCCCTGAAGAATATGCTCTAGGGCTTTTCTGGAAAGGAAACATTAAAACTCAACTGAAATTGAGATAGAAAATTTGTAATTTATACACAATAAAGGTTTTTCTCCTCAGATATTAACACTACTGCACATTTTAAAATCTGGCTAATGCATTAATAAAGTGATTAGCAAAAGTCAAGAAAGCCGTTTGTTAGTGTACTTCCTGATGATATAAAAAGCTTCTTAGGCAATTAGTTTGGAAGGAAATGAAAACGAACCCCTAATTCCTTCTTCTTATGCCACCCATATAAGGCTTTTTCTCTTTGTCCCCCCAAATACTATTTCAGTGTTAACTTATGAGTAACACTTCCTGCCTGGAAAGCATCATGAGCAAAAATTTCTATTAATTCTTCTTGTTCAAGTACAGTGTTCATGAAGACCTTTTAGAAAGATACTTTTAAAACTATTGATTTGACAAGTCCATATAGCCACTTTTGCAAGGACTGAAGTTGTTAACTCTCTTAGTGTCTCAAAAATAATTTTTAGTCCCAGAAATACCTTTCCATCAAAATTTTGTGGTACCTGATAATTTAACCACAGAACTTATTTCCTAGGTTATTTTTCCCGGCTTATTTTTCATAGAATACTTGTCTTAGATGACGGTTCCACAAGCAAATTAGGGAAAAGATGTGTATTTTATTTGCTGTCTTAGAGATGCAAAGTATCCGTTAATGTCAAGATCGAAAAACCCACAGGGAAGAAAGTTGCTTAGTTTTGAGAAGCCAAATATTCAGCTCAGAAAGTTTCTTATTTTGTGGCCATGATTATAGAATATGCTTTTGGAAATGCTGCCTTACAGTTACCAAGCTTTTTCCTTTAAATAAATACATTGGGTGGGGTAACACTTGTGGTTGTCTACAGGAGATTTAATCTGCCATATGAATTAGTATCTCTTTGAGTTTTTTTATAGGTGATTTTCTAGAAGAAAGAACTGAAGAAATGCCAAGGTAATAAAATGAGTGTTTAAGAGCATGAGTATTGTCCATAAATTCCTTATTCACTTGTTCAACTTCTACTTATCCTTAACATTTTCCATGTAATTAGCATGGTCCTAAGCTTGAGGAGCTGTTGAGTAGGACTGTTTCCCAAGGCTAATGTCTGTTTTTCTGCTTTCAGTTTAGAACAGGTCAGGAACCAGACAAAGAAAACAACTAACAGTCAAACCAATTCTCTTTTGTTGCCCAGATCCATAGTGGCCTCTGAGTTTCTCACACTATGATAACCTTTCTGGTTCTCAGTTTCATTATATAAAATAATAACAACAATAACAATGTAACTAATTGTGTGTGATACTGTGAAAACTACTTAATGTCTTATACATTAATATTCATAACTATACAATGAGGAGCTAGTAATTGACAAGAGCATTTCCAGTTTCTAGAATCTATGCATTTCTCTGTCTGGTTTAGAAACTTAATTTTGCCCCACTCTGGGCAAGATGAATAAATAGGGACTAGATCTACCTTCCAGACAACTACAACAAAAACAAAGACAGACATAGAAAATAAACCAGTGTTTTTTTCCCGAAGGCACTAGATACTATACTACAAAAGACAGTAACCCCCAAGAGAAAAGGAGCAAGAGAGATGAACCTTCTGATTGTCCCAGATTTCTACCTTGAGAAAGTTTCCAGGCCAAACCATAGCAAGGGGCAACCCAGAAGGAGTCTGGGGATGTTTGTGAATTGAGGAGACAGAGCAGAGGATCTGGGAAGACCAATGTGGTAAGTGTTCATAAGAGTACTGGAGAGGAGAATACTGTGCAAATGGGAAACTGAGATCTACAGAAAACCATCTGAATATTCAGTAGAGTACTGACCAGCACATACCTGTGAACAAACTACCTGAATCTAGGGAAAGAACTAGTGAAACAACTCAAGAAACGGTGCCCACTGCTCACTTAGGGTCTGGGAGAGTGCTTTTTTCTACTATCCAGCCTGGAAAAGCTCAGACTTCAAAAAGTATTGGGTAGAGTACTCAGTAAGACCTTGATTAGAAGTAAAAAACAATTAGCTCTGGAATGCAAATTTCTCAAAATCCATCTAAAAATCATAAATTACACCCAAAATGATTGAACTATTTCCAAGAAAGTTAGCATCAAGGAACAAAATTCAAGAATATTTATTGGATTATAAGCTATCCCTCACCTAACAATGCAAAAATTCACAATGTCTGGCATTCAGTCAAAGACACCCAGATGTGTAAAGAAACAGGAAAACATAACTCATAATCGGGAGACTAATCAATCAATTGAAACTAACCCAGAGCTGACAAAGATGCTACAATTAGTAGAGAAGGGCATTAAAACAGTTATTTTAACTCTATTCTATATGTTCCAAAAGTTAAGTAGATATACAGAAAATATAAAGAGACCTTAATCAAATTTTTGAGATGAAAACTACAATGTTTGAGATGAAACAATACACTGGATGGGATTAATAGCAGATAAAGTACTGCAAAAGAAAAGATTAGTGAACTTAAAAATGTGGCAACAGAAACTATCCAAAATGAAATAAAAAGAAAAAGACAATAAAATTTTTAAAATGAACACAGCCTCAGTGCCTTGAAGGATAACTTCAAGTCACTTAATATAAATATACTTGACATCTCTGAGTAGAGAGGGTGCAGAAACAAATGTTTGAAGAAACAATGGCCAAAACTATTCCAAATCTAATAAAAACAATAAAACCTTAGACCTAAGAAGCTCAATGAACTCAAAGCGTAAGAAGCATGAAGAAAACTACACCAAGGCACCTCACAAACAAGTTGATAAAAACATTGGTAAAGAGCACATCTTAAAAGCAGGCAGAAAAGAAATATATTGCATACAAAGGAACAAAAACAAGAATTATAGATGACTTCCCATTCAAAATAATAGAAATAATAGGATAGTGGAGCAACATATTTAAGGTAAAGAAACATCTGTCAACCAAGAATTCTATACCCAGAAAAAATACTATTCAAATGCTAAGGAAAAAATAAAGACATATAAAAGCTGAAAGAATTAATCATTAGCAAACCTGTACTGTAGTTCCCCCTCATCCACAGTTTCACTTTCTGCAGTTTCAGTTATTGGTAGTAAACTATGTTTCAAAAATATTAAGATATTTGTGAGAAAGACTACATTTATATAACTTTTTATGATATAATGTTACAATTGTTCTATGTTATTATTGTTATTAATATCTTACTGTACTAAATTTATAAATTAAACTTTATCATAAGTATATACGCATAGGAAAAAAACATAGCCTATATAGGGTTTGGTACTATCTGCAGTTTCAGGCATCCACTGGGAGTTTGGAATGTATCCCACATGCATGAAGGGGAACTACTGTTTTACAAGGAATGTTCAAAGAAGTTATTCAAGCAGAAGAAAAATGATACTAGATGAAATATAAATGAATGACACTAGATGAAATCTTTTGTGGAACTACACAAAGGAATGAAGACGACTTTAAATGATGACTAGATGAGTATATGATTTTTTTATCATTTAAATTACCTTATGTAATTATTTAATCAAAGATAAAATAGAGTTTATACTGTAAGTTTGAAATTTAAGTTTAAAATATAATGTACAACAGCAAGAACACAAAAGCTAGGAAAGGAGAAATGAGAGTATGCTGTATATGGAGTAGTGTAATATCATTTGAAGGTAGACTGTGTTGAGTTAAATATAGAAACTACACAGCCTAATGAAATTAAGTAACAAAGAGTTATAATTAATAAACCAACAAAGGAGATAAAATGGCATTATAAAAATACTCAATCTGAAAGAAGCCAGAAAAAGAGAAAAATGAGAACAAAGATGGGATGAAACATAGTAACAATGAAGAGGAATGAGTTACATGTAAAACTGTATTAATAATCACATTAAATATAAATGGTCTCCACAACTGAAAGGCAGATATTGTCAGACTGGATTAAAAACACGACCAGATTGGATACAAAAATAGGTATATGTTGGCCGGGTGCGGTGGCTCAAGCCTGTAATCCCAGCACTTTGGGAGGCCGAGACAGGCGGATCACGAGGTCAGGAGATCGAGACCATCCTGGCTAACACGGTGAAACCCCGTCTCTACTAAAAAATACAAAAAACTAGCCGGGCGAAGTGGCGGGCGCCTGTAGTCCCAGCTACTTGGGAGGCTGAGGCAGGAGAATGGCGTGAACCCGGGAGGCGGAGCTTGCAGTGAGCTGAGATCCGGCCACTGCACTCCAGCCTGGGCGACAGAGCATGACTCCGTCTCAAAAAAAACCAAAAAAAAACAAAAAAAACAAAAAAAATAGGTATATGTTACTTATAAAAAATGCACTTTAAATATAATGATACAAATAGGATAAGAGTAAAAGGATGGGAAAAAGGTATGCCCAGGCCCACACTAATAAAAAGAGAGTATGATTACATTAATATAGAACAAAGTAGATTTTAGGCCAAAATCATTACCAGGATTAAGATGGTCAGTTCATAACAAAAAAAGGATCAATTTATTATAATCCTAAACAATTGTGCACCTAGAAAGACAACTTTGAAATACACGCAGCAAAACTGATACAACTGCAAAAAGATACAGATGTGATAAATCTACAATTATAGAAATAGATTTCAATGCCTCTCTCTCAGTAATTGATAGAACAAGTAGACAGGATGTCAACAGGTTGATGGTAATGAGGAACAACACTATCATCCAACTTAACCTAATTAATATTTTTTAAAATGCTCCACCCAATAACCATGGAATACACATTTTTTTGAGTGCACATGAAACATTTACCATGAAATTGAATTTTTAAAAGTCTTAGGTATCATTTATTGCTAAGATGTTTTAATCTTCACTTTTAAATCTCTATAGCTTTTCTTTAAAACATCAATTTATAAGCATTTAATCTGCTTTATCATAGAAATAAACTATTCTAAACTACATTTTCCTTGGAAATTTTAAATTTAGCATGAATAAAATACAGAAATATAACTATATAGAGAGATATATTTGGTATTCTAAATATGAGTCTGGCCTAAAGAAAAAGAAAAATGTTTGTTGCCATATTGAAAACATAGTCAGAGCAGCAATTAAAATAGACTATTATCACCCAGTAAAATTACTCAGTAAGTCTGAAGAATTCTTATCTTTAGCAAACACTAAAGATATTAATAACTTGGGGATTAGGAGCACCATTAAACAGATGCCATTTTGGCAAATGTCCTTAATTTGTTAGTTTTAATCAATGTTTTTGGTTTTTTTTTAAAAAAAAAAAAAAGCTGCTTAGAATATCTCTCCACATTCTTTTGTCAGATCCTGAGTGCAGTTTCCAAGAGGACTACTCAGCAGTCCAAAATTTAAGAGTATCTTCTTATCTATCACAAAGGTTGAACAGGGATAAAATTGGCAATAGCTTGAAAGAAACAAGCAGAGTGGGGGAGTGAACAAATTTAGGATTGGGTTGGCTTTAGTGTCACAAATCAACTTAAAAGGTAACTTGCCACCCTTTTGAAGGAGGTTCAGAGGCAATCTCCTTCAGTAAATTCTGCAAGAGCTGTGCAGTTCGGCCAGGAGCCAGGGCATATCCTGTTTTTGATCCCTTTCTACTTCATCCATGTTTAAAACAGGATTGCTCTTGAGATGCAGTATGTGTATATCGAAACAGTACCCAGCTCAAGACTCATAGAGAGACTTGCGTATAAAGTTACAGAGCAGAGCTAACATTACTGTCAGTCACTACACATTGTCGGCACAGTTGTAAGTTCATTAGTGTTGTCTCACTTCATTCTTACACAAGCATCATCATGTAAGTTTTATATTCCTATTTAAAGACAAGGACACTGAGGTACATAGAAATGTCGCAATTTGTCAGTTCAAAAGTTAGGAAGTAGAAGTGACATTTTTCAACCCAGAGCTCCAGATAACAAGTATAATGTTATTCTCATTCTTAGCTTTTTTGAGGTAGTGCTATATTGTCTCCCACATTTAACACTGCTCCAAAAAAGACTTTGAATCAACTGTATTGGGTCCATGTCTGCATGTGTTACTCATAGTTATTTGATCTTTGATCTGGGCCTCAATTTCTTCATGCTAACACTGAGAATCACAAAAGTGTCTAAATAACCTCACATACCTAAAGTACCTGTTAGAATACATGGACCACAGGAGACACTTATTCTTGTATCAGTATATAGACTTTTAAACCCTTGATGTTGATATATTTGTGTTAATAAACAAAACCCTAGAAAAAGACGTTGCCAATTTATTCAAGGTGTCTAAATATGATAATGAACATAAATACCTGTGGGGAGGATATCAACATGTAAGAAAAACTGCAGGTAATTGGAGTTATGCCTCTTGAAATATTTCTGAGGTTAAATGTTATTTATTAGTTAATTGATCTTCAGAATATTTTTAATGTGGGCTTTTGAGTTATGGTTGGAGTTTTATCACAATTGATAAAGTAAGAACAATTGTCCTATCTTTGTATAATTGTAGAAAGGCTTGAAGACTGATCATTTTTAATCTAAAGAACTTGACCTAGAAAATTCCTATGATCATATATTAAGTATAGAAACAACACTTTCATTTCCTTTACCCACTTTCCTAAGAAGTTTGTTGGGTGATCATCAGGAAGAGTGTATGACATGCATCATAATTATTTGATATTTCAGTCCCTCGGTCTTTTTCCTATTTACGTTGGCAATTCTGATTTCCTTCCTTTAATAAATTTATCATCAATTTATTACAATAATTGATAAAGATATCCCAGAAAACCAATGTCTCCCTTAAGTAGATGTTTTTTAAATACTAATAAACAACTTGCTGTTTTAAATTTTCATAGCAAACTTACATGCAAAACTGTACCATAAATTATTGATACCCATCATTAGTAATGTATAGACTATCCAATGTCATACATATTAAATAGAGAGTAACTTAAAATAGCCCTGGTTGCTTTAACTGTATTGTGTATTCACTGTGTTGCAGGCATATTAACTATCTCTGTTCAATAATATCTTACCTGAGTATTTTTATACAATTAGCAAGCAACTTCTAATTACAACTTCTAATTAAATAACATTACAATGAAAAGAAGCTCTTAGTTTTGGTTAACTGAAGCTGGATTTCAATGGGTTAACTGGGATCTTTGGTCCTGAGACTGTTCATATCCTCAGACTTCACAACTCTAGCAGAGGCTGGCTCTGCAATAAGTCTCACATTACATGCGGATTAGATTTGTAGAAATCCTGTAACTCAATAGGTACCTGCCTATTCTCTCCTGGCGTCAGCCTGCCTGCACTGCTTTGCTCTGTAGACATACCTGGCATTCCACCCATGCCTCCCCACTTAGTAAAGTGAACTGGAGTCAGCCTACCAAAACATTGTGGTATTGTTGTGAAGGAGAAAGCCCCCTGACAGCCAAGCAAAGTGTGAAGTCAGGCTTTCAATGCCTTGCACCTTCCTCTGAAGCATACATGCTACTCTTCCTAATTTCTTTACATCCTTATTACAGCAAGTTTGGAGTACAGATATTTCCAGGTATTTGTCAGTACAGTGCAGTCATAGTCCAAAGGTAAGATGTAGTTCTGGCTGTTTTTGCTTCCTTTCTTCTCTTCTCTTCCTGCACCACCCTCACTTCCTTGACCACCAGGCTTTCCCTCCCTGCCCTTCTCTGCTTCCCCTAAGTGTACCTTGACAAACATGTTTACACTCAAAGGTGGGAAAACAAAACCAAGCACCAAGCACAACAAAAAACAGGCTTGGCACCAAATCCTAGAGCACTCAGTGGACTGATTTCTGGGAGCTGTGCCAAACACGATAAGCACTGCTATTTTAACACATCTCTAGTGCTCAGCACAAATCATTCATTAAATAATTAGCATGTTACCTTGTTAAGAATCTTTAAAACTAAGGTGAGATTTTCATTCAGGAAGCACATCAGATTGTTTAGCATCTTTTTCTAATTAAGCATTAATCCCTCCCAGGAAGAATGAGTCACTCAAGCAAGTGAACTTTCAAAGATAAGGGATTTCTCTTTTGTAAACTGCAATTAACAGCTTTTAACAGCCAGCATTAATCCGGTTTTCCCAGCAGTTGAAATGATTCTGATGATTTTTACTTCTTGCTGCTTATGCAGTTGACCAAACTCAAGAAATGGAGACATTTATGACAAATATGGAAATGAGAAGAGCAGAAAAAAAAAATACCGAACAAAAGAAAAAACCATCAAATTGCATTGCAATCCCATAGAACATCCTTCTTATGGGAGATTTTTTCCAGTGTGTCAATTAGCAGCACCCTCTGTGGAGATACGAGGTGGCATTCTGTATGGCAGTTTGGATGTAATTCTGCCTTTCACAGGTGCAGAACTTATCCTGACAGTCAAACTATGTCATGTGCCCTAATGATAAGCACATTTTTAAAATTATACTTTAAGTTTTGGGATACAGGTGCAGAACGTGCAGGTTTATTACATAGGTATACACGTGCCATGGTGGTTTGCTGCACCCATCAACCTGTCATCTACATTAGGTATTTCTCCTAATGTTATCCCTCCCCTAGCCCCCCATCCCCCAACAGGCCTTGATGTGTCATGTCCCTCTCCCTGTGTCCATGTGTTCTCATTGTTAAACTCCCACTTATGAGTGAGAACATGCGGTGTTTGGTTTTCTGTTCCTGTGTTAGTTTGCTGAGAATGATGATTTCCAACTTCTTCCATGTCCCTGCAAAGGACATGAACTCATTCTTTTTTATGGCTGCATGGTATTCCACGGTGTATATGTATCATATTTTCTTTATCCAGTCTGTCATTGATGGACATTTGCGTTGGTTCCAAGTCTTTGCTATTGGGAACATAAGCACATTTTTTAAAATACAAAAATGCATTTTATGGTTGTATTGATAAAAAGCTCTGGAGAAGTCTTAATGTCCTACAGTTTTGTGCCATTCAACCACTTACTTCCAATTTTTTGTAGCAAAATAAAAGATTAAATCTTCATCCTTTCATGTGAAGATGTAAATTGAGGATTTACATTATCATGTAGCTGGTAATTCTAGAGAAATAAACAGTCATCTTCTAAGTGAGTCCTTACAACAACATTCACTGTTATGGGGAAAAGCCATAAGCTATTTCTTTCCTAGAAGTTATCAGGCTTCACTATTTTCAAAAAAGAATATATGAAAATCAAAGATGAAAGGTAAGTCTTATGCAATTCAAAGAGAGACAGCAACTGATTTTTCCTTAAAGGTAACCCTATCCAATCTCCTACTTTATGGAAAATTAAACTAAAACTAGCAAGGCAAAGTGACATATCCAAGGTCACGCACTAATTGACGGTAAAGCCAGGAATGAAACCAAGTCTATTGGCTCCCAATGTAGGAAATTCTGTTCTTTTGAAATACCAACTTGCTGACATCTCCATTTAAAAACTGCAGGTTTAATTTAAAAAGAAAAGGGGAAACACTGACCTACAGCAGGTCCTTTTAAAAATGACTATTGCATAGATTGACTGGAAATAAACAAAATGATAAATCAGCAAACCCTAATTGAAAAAGTAGAACATGATTGGGAAAATATCAACTTTTCTGTTTAAACCTTATGAGTAGAGCAGTTACTCAAATACTTTCAGCACACTTTGAAAGCAGAGAACTTTGTTGTGTGTTTTGAGGAGTTACCTATATATAGAAGACTAATGTTTGTCCTCAATAACTTTCTACCTAATCATTAGGATAGGGTAAACACATTTAAAAACCATAGAATTCCAACCTGAAGGCAAATGAATACAATACAATACAATGTCAGAAATGCAAATGAATACAATGGTGTTGGCAATGATTTAATAATATTTAGCACTTCATATGTAAACCCGATGGTTTCCAAGTTACTCATGCTATATTATATTAGTCAAGCTTTTATTTCTGCGTTGAAATTGTTGTTTAGAAATGATGCTGAGGCCGGGAACGGTGGCTCACATCTGCACTTTGGAAGGCTAAGGTGGGCAGATCACTTGAGCTGAGGAGTTTGAGATCAGCCTGGATAACATGGTGAAATGCCATCGCCACAAAAAATACAAAACTAGCCGGGTATGGTGGTGTGTGCCTCCCAGTAGCTACTCAGGGTGCTGAGGCAGGAGGATCACTTGAACCCAGGAGGCTGAGGTTGCAGTGAGCTGAGATTGCGCCACTGCACTCCAGCCTAAGTGAAAAAGTGAGAACCTGAAAAAAAAAAAAAAAAAAAAAAAAGAAAAGAAAAGAAAAAGAAGGGGGGCGGAGCAAGATGGCCGAATAGGAGCGGCTCCAGTCTTCAACTCCCAGCGCCAGCGACACAGAAGACCGGTGATTTCGCATTTTCAACTGAGGTACTGGGTTCATCTCACTGGGGAGTGCCGAAGATCGGGTACTGGTCAGCTGCTGCGCCCCACCAGCGCAGAGCTGAAGCAGGGCGCAGGCATTGGCCTCACCTGGAAGCAAGGGGGAAGGGAATCCTTTCCTAGCCAGGGAACTGAGACACACAACACCTGGAGAATCGGGTAACTCCCAATTCCACACTGGGCGCTTGAGCAAACAGGCACACCAGGAGATCATATCCACACCTGGCCGGGAGGGTCCCACCAATGTGAGCCTCCCTCATTGCTAGCACAGCAGTCTGAGATCTACCACTGCAAGGCAGCAGCGCAGGCTGGGGAGGGGCTCGCCACTTGCTCAGGCTTAAGTAAACAAAGCCGCTGGGAAGCTCGAATCAAAGTGTGGGAGCTCGCGAAAGCAGTCAAGGAAACCTGCCTGTCTCTGTAGACTCCACCTCTGGGGGCAGGGCATGCAAACAATAACAGCAGCAGATACTTGCAGACCCAAACGACTCTGTCTGACAGCTTTGAAGAGAAAGGAGTGGGATCTCCCAACATCGAGGTTGAGATCTGAGAAGGGACAGACTTCTGCTCAAGCGTCCCTGACCCTGAGTAGCCTAACTGGGAAAGACATCCCCCACTAGGGCAGTCTGACACCCCACACCCTCACAGGGTGGAGTACACCCCTGAGAGGAAGCTTCCAAAGCAAGAATCAGACAGGTACACTTGCTGTTCAGAAATATCTTCATCTCTGCAGTCTCTGCTGCTGATACTCCAGGCAAACAGGGTCTGGAGGGACCTCAAGCAATCTCCAACAGACGGACAGCTGAGAGGGTCCTGGACTGTTAGAAGAAAACTATCAAACAGGAAGGACACTCTGCCACCAAAACCCTATCAGTACATCACCATCATCAAAGACCAGAGGCAGATAAAACCACAAAGATGGGGAAAAGCAGGGCAGAAAAGCTGGAAATCTCAAAACAAGAGCGATCTCCTCGGCAAAGGAGCTGCAGCTCATCGCCAGCAACGGATCAAAGCTGGACGAGAATGACTTGACGAGATGAGAGAAGAAGCGCTTCAGTGCATCAAATTTCAGAGCCAGCGAGGAATTACGTACCCAGCGCAAAGAAACTAAAAATCTTGAAAAAGTGGAAGAATTGACGGCTGACTAATTACGGAAGTCATAAACGAATGAAAGAGATGAAAAGCATGACACGAGAAATACGCGGATAAATGCAATGTTTCCAGTAACCGACTCGATCAACTGGAAGAAAGAGTATCAGCGATTGAGGATCAAATGAATGAAAATGGCTTAGAAGAAACCAAAGAAAAAGAAGAAAAAGAAATGAACAAAGCCTGCAAGAAGTATGGGATTATGTAAAAGACCAAATCTACGCCTGATTGGGGTGCCTGAAAGGAGGGGGAAATGGAAACCAAGTTGGAAAACACTCTCGGTGATATCATCCAGAGAATCCTCCCCAACCTAGTAGGGTACAACATTCAAATCCAGGAAATACAGAGAACGCCACAAAGATACTCCCAGAAGAGCAACCCAAGACACATAATTGCTGTAGATTCACCAAAGCTGAAATGAAGTAAAAACCCTAAGGGCAGCCAGAGAGAAAGGTCGGTTACCCACAAAGGGAAGCCCATCAGACTACAGCAGATCTCTCGCAGAAACTCTACAAGCCAGAAGAGAGTGGGGGCCACATTCAACATTCTAAAGAAAAGAATTTTAAAACCCAGAATTTCATATCCAGCTAAACTAAGTTTCATAAGAAGGAGAAATAAAATCCTTTACAGATAAGCAAATGCTTAGAGATTTTGTCACCACCAGGCCTGCCTTACAAGAGACCCTGAAGGAAGCACTCAACATGGAAAGGAACAACCGGTACCAGCCATTGCAAAACATGCTAAAATAAAGACCATCGAGGCTAGGAAGAAACTGCACCAACTAACGAAAGCAAAAATAACCAGTTAATATCATAATGGCAGGATCAAGTTCACACATAACAATCTTAACCTTAAATGTAAATGGACTAAATGCTCCAAATGAAAAGACACAGACTGGCAAACTGATAAAGAGTCAAGACCCATCAGTCTGTTGTATTCAGGAGACCCATCTCACACGACATACATAGGCTCAAAATAAAAGGGGATGGAGGAAGATTTACCGTACAAAATGGAGAACAAAAAGCAGGGGTTGCAATCCTAGTCTCTGATAAAACAGACTTTAAAACCATCAAAGATCAAGAGACAAAGAAGGCCATTACATAATGGTAAAGGATCAATTCAACAGGAAGAGCTAACTATCCTAAATATATATGCACCTAACAGGAGCACTAGATTCATAAAGTGTCCTTAGAGACTTACAAAGAGACTTAGACTTCATACAATAATAATGGGAGATTTCAACACCCACTGTCAACATTAGACAGATCAACTAGACAGAAAGTTAACAAGGATATCCAGAATTGAACTCATCTCTGCAGCAAGCAGACCTAATAGACATCTATAGAACTTCACCCCAAATCAACAGAATATACATCTTTCTTCAGAAGCACCACATCGCACTTATTCCAAAATTGACTAATGCAATTGGAAGTAAAGCACTTCTCAGCAAATGTACAAGAACAGAAATTATTACAAACTGTCTCTCAGACCACAGTGCAATCAAACTAGAACTCAGGACTAAGAAACTCAATCAAACCGGCCAACTACATGGAAACTGAACAACCTGCCCTGAATGACTACTGGGTACATAACTAAATGAAGGCAGAAATAAAGATGTTCTTGAAACCACCGAGAACAAAGATACAACATACCAGAATCTCTGGGACATTTAAAGCAGTGTGTAGAGGGAACAGCACTAAATGCCCACAAAGAGAAAGCAGGAAAGATCTAAAATTGACACTCTAACATCGCAATTAAAAGAATTAGAGAAGCAAGAGCAAACACATTCTAAAAGCTAGCAGAAGGCTAGAAATAACTAAGATCAGAGCAGAACTGAAGGAGATAGAGACACAAAACCTCCAAAAAAAATCAATGAATCCAGGAGTTGGTTTTTTGAAAAGATCAACAAAATTGAGCCAGACCACTAGCAAGACTAATAAAGAAGAAAAGAGAGAAGAATCAAATCGACGCACTAAAATGATAAAGGGATATCACCACCCACCCCACAGAAATACAAACTACCATCAGAGAATACTATAAACACCTCTACGCAAATAAACTGGAAAAATTTAGAAGAAATGGATAATTTCCTGACACTTACACTCTTCCAAGACTAAAACCAGGAAGAAGTTGGAATCCCTGAATAGACCAATAGCAGGCTCTGAAATTGAGGCAACAATTAATAGCCTACCAACCAAAAAAAGTCCAGGACCAGATGGATTCACAGCTGAATTTCTACCAGAGGTACAAGGAGGAGTTGGTACCACCTCTTGAAACTATTCCAATCAATAGAAAAACAGGGAATCCTCCCTAACTCATTTTATGAGGCCAACATCATCCTGATACCAAAGCCTGGCAGAGATATTAACAAAAAGAGAATTTTAGACCAATATCCCTGATGAACATCGATGCAAAAATCCTCAATAAAATACTGGCAACCGATTCAGCAACACATCAAAAAGCTTATCCACCATGATCAAGTGGATTTCATCCCTGGGATGCAAGGCTGGTTCAACATTCAAATCAATAAACATAATCCAGCATATAAACAGAACCAAAGACAAGAACCACATGGTTATCTCTAATAGATGCAGAAAGGCTTTGACAAAATTCAACAGCCCTTCATAAAAAACGCCAATAAATTCGGTATTGATGGAACGACTCAAAATAATAAGAGTTATTTATGACAAACCCACAGCCAATATCATACTGAATGGGCAAAACTGAAAATTCCCTTTGAAAAACTGGCACAAGATAGGATGCCTCTCTCTCACCACTCCTATTCAACATAGTGTTGGAAGTTCTGGCTAGGCAATTAGGCAAGAGAAAGAAATCAGGGTATTCAGTTAGAAAAGAATAAGAAGTCAAATTGTCCCTGTTTGCAGATGACATGATTGTACATTTAGAAAACCCCATCATCTCAGCCCAAAATCTCCTTAAGCTGATACAAGCAACTTCAGCAAAGTCTCAGGATACAAAATTAATGTGCAAAAATCACAAGCATTCTTATACACCAGTAACAGACAAACAGAGAGCCAAATCAGGAATGGTGAACTTCCATTCACAATTGCTTCAGTGAGAATAAAATACCTAGAACTAACTTACAAGGATGTGTAAAGGACCTCTTCAAGGAGAACTACAAACCACTGCTCACTGAAATAAAAAAGAGGACACACAAACAAATGGAAGAACATACCATGCTCATGGATAGAAGAATCATGATCGTGGAAAATGGCCATACTGCCTAAGGTAATTTATAGATTCAATGCCATCCCCATCAAGTTACTCTCAATGAGTTTCTTTCACAGAATTGAAAAACTGCTTTAAAGTTCATATGAACCAAAAAGAACCCACATCTCCAAGACAATCCTAAGTCAAAAGAACAAAGCTGGAGGCACTACGCTTACCTGACTTCAAACTATACTACAAGGCTACAGTAACCAAACAGCATGGTACTGGTACCAAACAGAGATATAGACCAATGAACAGAACAGAGTCCTCAGAAATAATACCACACATCTACAGCCATCTGATCTTTTGGATAAAACCCAGAGAAACAAGAAATGGGGAAAGCGAACTCTACACAAATGGTGCTGGAAATTACAGCCATAAGTAGAAAGCTGAAACTGATCCTTTCCTTACTCCTTATAATTTAAAATTAATTCAAGATGGATTAGAGACTTAAATGTTAGACCTAATACCACAAAATCCTAGAGGAAACCTAGTAGTACCATTCAGGACATAGGCATGGGCAAAGACTTCATGTCTAAAAACACCAAAAGCAACGGGCAGCAAAAGCCAAAATTGACAAATGGATCTCATTAAAACTAAAGAGCTTCTGCACAGCAAAAAGAAACTACCATCAGAGTGAACAGGCAACCTACAGAATGGGAGAAATTTTGCAATCTACTCATCTGACAAAGGGCTAATATCCAGAACCTACAAAGAACTCAAACAAATTTACAAGAAAAAAAAAACAAACAACCCCATCAAAAAAGTGGGCAAAGGATATGAATAGACATTTCTCAAAGAAGACATTCATACAGCCAAAAACACATGAAAAATGCCTGTTCATCACTGGCCATCAGGAGAAATGCAAATCAAAACCACAATGAGATACCCATCTCACACCAGTTAGAATGCATGCATCATTAAAAAGTCAGGAAACAACAAAGCTGGAGAGGATGTGGAGAAATAGGAACATCTTTACACTGTTGGTGGATTGTAAACTAGTTCAACCATTATGGGAAACGTATGCATGCATTCCTCATGGATCTAGAACTAGATGTACCATATGACCCAGCTATCCCATTACTGGGTATATACCCAAAGGATTATAAATTATGCTGCTATAAAGACACATGCACACGATGTTTATATTGCAGCACTATTCACAATAGCAAAGACTTGAATCAACCTTAAATGTCCATCAGTGATTGATTGATTAAGAAAATGTGGCACATATACACCATGGAATACTATGCAGCCATAAAAAAGGATGAGTTTGTGTCCTTGTAGGGACATGGATGCAGCTGGAATCCATCATCTTAGCAACCATCACAAGAACAGAAAACCAAACACCGCATGTTCACCCATAGGTGGAACTGAACACAGGATCACTTGACTCGAAGGGAAATGCCACAATCGGGCCTATCATGGGGAGGGGACGGGGAGGGATTGCATTGGGAGTTATACCTGATGTAAATGACGAGTTGATGTGGTGCAGCACAATTAACATGGCACAAGTATACATGTAACAAACTCCGTAATCGCTATGCACATAAAAATTCTACAACTTAAAGTATATAATAATAATAAATAAAAAAAAAAAAAAAAAAAGAAAAAGAAACTACACTGGAAAAATATAAAATGTAATATACACATAACCCTACATTTAAATAGGCATACCAAACTTTTTGGTATAGTCAGAAAACAACCATGTTGGCTACGCTCACTTACTCTGCCAGTATTCAGTCTATTGCTGTGCTAGCTACCGTGCAGGGAACCCAAAACTAATGGATATAGTCACTTTTCTCTAGAAGTTTACAATTTATCTTGAGGAGATATATTGTACAACAATATAGTAATAGAGCTAGTGAAATTTAAAAGATGACGTGATGTTCGATACAAAACCAAAATGAGAGCTTCAAACAATCAGTTATATTAGACATTTAGGGGAAAGGCAGACAATTACAGCTTGCTTTAATTGAAAAAATTCCCACTAAGAAATTAATAATTGAATTGGGCCTTGAAGGTTGGTTCTGATTGGATATTAGTTTTACTTTTTTGTTCAGAGGTTTGAGGATAGCATATATTAATGTATTGAAGTTATTATAGGCAAATCCCTATAAATTCACACATCATTTTATATACATAGTACTATGGATAGACCACAACTATAATATGTGTTAAGTCTCCTATATAATCTACAAATATTTTAATCCTTCAGATCTTCTATAGTTCAACTTAAGTAAGAATTTCTTCATAAATTAATTCAAAACAACTTCAGTTAATAGCGTTCATTCCATTTCCTGAGCACTCTTAGTACTTAGAGTGTAAACTAATTTTTATACAAGGACATATCAAGAGTACTATTTATTTAAATTTTTTTTAGAGGTGGTATCTTGCTTTGTTGCCTAGGCTGGAGTGCTGTGACAGGATCATAGCTCACTGATGGTACAAATTCCTGAGCTCAAGTGACCCTCCTGCCTTAGCCTCTCGAGTAGGTGGGACCAACTGCAGGCAAAGACCACCTCACCCAGCTAATTTTTAAATTTTTTATAGAAATGGGGTCTCACCATCTTGCCCAGGCTGGTCTCAAGTTCCCAGGCTTAAGTGATCCACCTGCCTCAGTCTCCCAAAGTGCTGGGATCACAGGCCTGAGCCACCTGCCTGGCCCCAGAAGTATTCTTAAAAGATAATTAATCTGGATCTCAGGTAGCTTGTAAAATCTTTGAAGATAAGATAGAAATAGGACAGAAAAATAAATTCACAGTAGAATGATCCCTGGGATGAATATTGTCAGGTTGATGCCAGCCTGGAGAGAAGATACTAGCAGGTAACTATAGGACTGGTCTCAATTATACCATTTATTGTTTATGAAATATGTACCTTGGTATCTTTTTTATCAGATTTTTAAGTGATTGCAATCAGGAGTGAGGATGGATAATATGTACATGATAAAACAGACTAAGAATGTGAAGTGGGAGCAAGATGGCGAATAGGAATAGCTCAGTCTCAACTCCCAGCCTTGAGAAGTGACACAGAAGACCAGTGATTTCTGCATTTTCAACTGAGGTGCTACAGGCTCATCTCACTGGGGTACGGACGATTGGTGCTGGTCAGCTGCTGCAGCCCGATGGCGAGCTGAAGCAGAGGGCATTGCCTCACCTGGGAGGCGCAAAGGGAAGGAATCCCTTTTTCTAGCCAGGGGACTGAGAGACACACAACACCTGGAAAGTGGTGCTCCCACCCCAATACTGCGCTTTAAGCTTGAAACAGGCACACCAGGAGATCATATCCACACCTGGCCGGGGAGGGTCCCACACCCGCGGGCCTCCTCATTGCTAACACAGCAGTCTGTGATCTGCCAGCTAAAGGCAGCAGCGAAGGAGGGCTGGGGGAGAGCAGCCTGCCATTGCTGGGAAGCAAAGTATAGGTAAACAAAGCTGCTGGGAAGCTTTCGAGACTGGGTGGAGCTCACAGCGGCTCAAAGAAAACCTGCCTGTCTCTGTAGACCCCCACCTCTGGGGACAGGGGCACAGTAAGCAATAACAAATGCAGCAGGAAACCTCTGAACGCAAGAGCTCTGTCTCGGCAGCTTTGAAGAGGCAGTGGATCTCAACACGGAGGTTGAGATCTGAGAAGGACAGACTGCCTGCTCAGTGGGTCCTGACCTGATCAACTAACTTGGGAGACATCCCCACTGGGGGCAGTCTGACACCCCACACCTCACAGGGGTGGGTACACCCCTGAGAGGGAGCTTCCCAAAGCAAGAATCAGACAGGTACACTCGCTTCTGATTCAGATATATTCTATCTTCTGCAGCCTCTCTGCTGCTGATACCCAGGCAAACAGGGTCTGGAGTGGACCTCAAGCAATCTCCAACAGACCTACAGCTGAGGGTCACAGTGACTGTTGAGAGAAGCTATCAAACAAGGAAGGACACCTACCACTAAAACCCATCAATTACATCAGCATCATCAAAGACCAGAACTGAATCTAAAACCACAAAGATGGGGAAAAAGCAACAGAACAGAAAAGCTGGAAATTCAAGAAACAAAGGCGCATCTCGGCAAAGGAGGCGCCCAGCTCATAGCCAGCAACGGATCAAAAGCTGAATGGGAGAATGGCTTTGACGAGATGAGAGAAGGCTTCAGTCCATCATATTTCTCCAAGAGAGCTAAAAAGAGGAGAATTCATTGCAAGCGCAAAGAAACTAAAATCTTGAAAAAAGTGGAAAAATTGGCGAGCTAGACTAATTAATGCAGAGAAGGTCATAAACGAAATGAAAAGGATGAAAAGCATGACCTGAAAATCATTGAACAAATGCACAAGCTTCCAGTAACTGACTTCGATCAACTGGAAGAGGAAATATCAACAATACAAAGGATCAAATGAATGAAATGAAGCGAGAAAGAAGAAACCGAAAGATAAAAGAAAGAAAAAGAAATGAACAAAACCTGCAAGAAATATGGGATTTATGTAAAGGGATAAAATCTACGACCTGATTAGGGTGCCTGAAATTGAGGAGGAAAATGGAACCAAGTTGGAAAACATAACAGGGGATTATCATCAGGAGAGCTTCTAACCCTAGTAGGGCAGGCCAACATTCAAATCCAGGAAATACAGAGAGCGCCACAAAGATGCTCCTCGGAGAGCAACTCCAAAGACACATAGTGCCAGATTCACAAAGTTGAAATGAAGGAAAAATCTTAGGACAGCCAGAGAAAGGTCAGGTTACCCACAAGGGAAGCCCATCAGACTCACAGCAGATCTCGACGAACCTCTACAAGCCAGAAGAGAGTGAGGGGCCAATATTCCAGCATTCTTAAAGAAAAAATTTTAAACCCAGATTTATATCCAGCTAAACTAAGTTTCATAAGTGAAGGAGAAATAAAATCCTTTACAGATAAGCAAATGTAGAGATTTTGTCACCACTAGGCCTGCCTTACAAAGAGACCCTGGAAGGAAGCACTAAACATGGAAAAGACAACGGTGCCAGCCATTGCAAAAACATGCCAAAATGTAAGAAGACCATCGAGGCTAGGAAGAAACTACATCAACTAACGAGCAAAATAACCAGTTAATATCATAATGGCAGAAGGATCAAGTTCACACATAACAATCTTAACCTTAAATGTAAATGGACTAAATGCTCCAATTAAAAGACACAGACTGGCAAACTGGATAAAAGTCAAGACCCATCAGTCTCTGCTGTATTCAGAGGAGACCCATCTCACCACGCAGAGAGACATACATCAGGCTCAAAGAATAAAGGATGGGAGGAAGATTTGTAAACAAATGGAGAACAAAAAAGCGGGGGGTTGCAATACTGGTCTCTGATAAAACAGACTTTTAAAACCATCAAAGATCAAAAGAGACAAAGAAGGCCATTACATAATGGTCAAGGGATCAATTCAACAGGAAGGCTAACTCTCCCTAAGTATATATGCACCTTAGGAGCACCCAGATTCATAAAGCAGGTCATGAGACTTACAGGAGAACTTAGACTCCCAGCCACAATAATAATGGGAGACTTCAACCTCCACTGTCAACATTAGACAGATCAACGAGACAGAAAGTTAACAAGGATATCCAGGAGATTGAACTCATCTCTGCAGCAAGCAGACCCTAATAGACATCTATAGAACTCTCACCCCAAATCAACAGAATATACTACATTCTTCTCCAGCACCACACATTGTACTTACTCCCAAAATTGACCACGTAATTTGGAGTAAAGCACTCCTCAACAAATGTACAAGAACAAAAATTATAACAAACTGTCTCTCAGACCACAGTGCAATCAAACTAGAACTCAGGACTAGAAACTCAGTCAAAACCACTCGACTACATGGAAACTGAACAACCTGCTCCTGAATAGCTACTGCTGGGTACATAACTTGAAATGAAAGCAGAAATAAAGATGTTCTTAGAAACCCGGTGAGAACAAGATACAACATACCAGAATCTCTGGGACACATTTAAAAGCAGTGTGTAGAGGAAATTTATAGCACTAAATGCCCACAAAGAGAAAACAGGAAAGATCTAAAATTGACACCCCTAACATCACAGTTAAAAAGAACTAGAGAAGCAAGAGCAAACACATTCCATAGCTAGCAGAAGGCAGAAATAACTAAGATCAGGAAGCAGAACTGAAGGAGATAGAGACACAAAAACCCTCAAAAATCCAATGAATCCAGGAGTTGGTTTTGAAAAAGATCAACAAAAAATTGACAGACCGCTAGCAAGACTAATAAAGAAGAAAAGAGAAAGAAGTCAAATGCGGCGCAATTAAAAATGATAAAGGATCACCACCGACCCCACAGAAATACAAACTACCATCAGAATACTATAAGCACCTCTACACCAAATAAACTGGAAAATCTAGAAGAAATGGATAATTTCCTGGACACTTACACACTCTTCAAGGCTAAACCAGGAAGAAGTTGAATCCCTGAATAGACCAATAGCAGGCTCTGAAATTGAGGCAATAATTAATAGCCTACCTGCCCAAAAAGTCCAGGACCAGATGGATTCACAGCTGAATTCTACCAGAGGTACAAGGAGGAGTTAGTACCATTCCTTCTGAAACTATTCCAATCAATAATAGAAAAGAGAATCCTCCTAACTCATTTTATGGGGCCAACATCATCCTGATACCAAAGCCTGGCGAGACACAACAAAAAGAGAATTTTAGACCAATATCACAGTGAACATCGATGCAAAAATCCTCTCAATAAAATACTGGCAAACCAGTTCAGCAACACATGAGAAAAAGTTTATCCACCATGATCAAGTGGGCTTCATCCCTGGGATGCAAGGCTACAGTTCAACATTCATAAATCAATAAACATAATCAGCATATAAACAGACAAAGTCAAGAACGACATGATTATCTCAATAGATGCAGAAAGGAAGCGACAAAATTCAGCAGCCCTTCATGCTAAAAACACTCCAAGCTTAAGTTCGGTATTGATGGAACATACCTCAAAATAATAGAGCTGTTGCCAATTAAACCCACAGCCAATATCATACTGAATGGGCAAAAAACTGGAAAAATTCCCTTTGAAAACTGGCACAAGACAGGGATGCCTCTCTCACCACTCCTATTATTCAACATAGTGTTGGAAGCTCTGGCTAGGGCAATTAGGCAAGAGAAATCAAAAGGGTATTCAGTTAGGAAAAGAAGAAATTGTCCCTCTTTGCAGATGACATGATTGTGGCATATTTAGAAACCCCATTGTCTCAGCCCAAAATCTCCTTAAGCTGATAACTTCAACTTCAGCAAGAATCTCCAGGATACAAAATTAATGTGCAAAAATCACAAGCATTCTTATACCAGTAACAGACAAACAGAGATCCAAATCATGAATGAACTTCCATTCACAATTGCTTCAAAAGAATCAAATACCTAGGAATCCAACTGACAAAGGGATGTAAAGGACCTCTTCAAGGGAGAACTACAACCACTGCTCAGTGAAATAAAAGAGGATACAAACAAATGGAAAGACATACCATGCTCATGGATAGGAAAAAGTGTATTGTGAAAATGGCCATACTGCCCAAGGTAATTTATAGATTCAATGCCATCCCCCATCAAGCTACCAATGAGTTTCTTCACAGGGTGGAAAAACTGCTTTAAAGTTCCTTATGGAACCAAGAGCCCGCATCTCCAAGACAATCCTAAGTCAAAGAACAAAGCTGGAGGCATGGCTATCTGACTTCAAACTGAACACTACAAGGCTACAGTAGCAAAACAGCATGGTACTGGTACCAAAACAGAGATATAGACCAATGGAACAGAACAGAGTCCTTAGAAATAATACCACACATCTACAGCCATCTGATCTTTGACAAACCTGAGAGAAACAAAGAAATGGGGAAAGGATTCCCTATTTAATAAATGGTGCTGGGAAAATTGGTAGCCATAGAAGTAGAAAGCTGAAACTGGATCGCTTTCCTTACTCCTTATACGAAAATTAATTAAGATGGATTAGGGAACTTAAATGTTAGACCTAATACCATAAAATCCTAGAGGAAAACCTAGGTAGTACCATTCAGGACATAGGCATGGGCAAAGACTTCATGTCTAAAACACCAAAAGCAGCAGCAGCAAAAGCCAAAATTGACAAATGGGATCTAATTAAACTAAAAGCTTCTGCACAGCAAAGAAACTACCATCAGAGTGAACAGGCATCCTACAGAATGGGAGAAAATTTTTTGCAATCTACTCATCCTGACAAAGGGCTAATAATAGAACCTACAAGAACTCAAACAAATTTACAAGAAAAAAACAAAAGCAAACCCCATCAAAAGTGGGCAAAGGATATGAAGACAGACATTTCTCAAAAGAAGACATTCATACAGCCAACAGACACATGAAAAATGCTCATCATCACTGGCCGTCAGAGAAATGCAAATCAAAACCACAATGAGATACCATCTCACACCAGTTAGAATGGCGATCATTAAAAAGTCAGGAAACAACAGGTGCTGGAGAGGATGTGGAGAAATGAGGTACTTTTCCACTGTTGGTGGGATTGTAAACTAGTTCAACCACATGGAGAAAACCGGTATGGCGATTCCTCCAAGGATCTAGAACTAGATGTACCCGTGTATTTATGCATCCCATTACTGGGTATATGCAAAGTTATAAATTATGCGCTCTAAGACACGCATGCACCGTATGTTTATTGCAGCACTATTCTAATAGCAAAGACTTGGAATCAACCCAAATGTCCATCAGTGACAGATTGGATTAAAAATGTAGCAGAATATACACCATGGAATACTATGCAGCCATAAAAGAGGATGAGTTTGTAGTCCTTTGTAGGGACATGGATGCAACTGGAAACCATCATTCTTAGCAAACTATCCACAAGAACAGAAAACCAAACACATGTTCTCACTCACTTAGGTGGGAACTGAACAATGAGATGCTTGGACTCGGAGGAACATCACACACGGGGCCTATCATGGGGAGAGGGACGGGGGAGGGATTGCATTGGGAGTTATACCTGTTGTAAATGATGAGTTGATGGGTGCAGCACACCAACATGGCACAAGTATACATATGTAACAAACCTGCACATTATGCACATGTACCCTACAACTTAAAGTATAATAATAAAAAATAAATTAAAAAAAAAAAATCAGAGAAAATTAAAAAAAAAAAAAAAGAATGTGAAGTGATTTAATATATGTATGTTTTAGCCTAAAACAAAGACCATGAAATGTAATATAGAAACATTTAAGGACTTGGATATAAAATCTTTAAATTTGTGTATATTTTATATTTTATGACACTTTGATGTAATGGTTGCCATGGAGGGCTAAATAGCAATATTTTCAAGAAAGACTTAGGTTAATGTGTGATATGATCATGAAAAAATTGATGACCTTCATATGCATTTGATTAATACAAATATCAGTCTCTGGAAGCTGGGAAGTAATACTGACGTTGCACCAGTTAGTCCATTTGTAGTTCTGTGTTCAAATTTAGATGGCACACTTTAAAATATACATTTATAGACAAATGGGAATATGTCCATTGTGAACAACTAGGATATGAGGGAACTCAAAACCATGCCATTAAGGAAGACTGGAAGGAACTGGGCTTATGTAGCTTGAAGAAACTAAAACTTGGGATTAGAATATAAAAAGTCAGGAAACAACATATGCTGGAGAGGATGTGGAGAAATCTAAACGCTTTTACACTGTTGGTGGGAGTATAAATTAGTTCAGCCATTGTAGAAGACAGTGTGGTGATTCCTCAAGGATCTAGAACTAGAAATACCCTTTGACTCAGCAATACCATTACTGGGTATATACCCAAAAGATTATAAATCATTCTACTATAGAGACACACGCACATATATGTTTATTGCAGCACTATTCACAATAGCAAAGAGTTGGAACCAACCCAAATGCCCATCAATGATAGACTGGATAAAGAAAATGTGACACATATACACCATGGAATACTATGCAACCATAAAAAAGGATGAGTTCATGTCCTTTGTAGGGACATGGATGCAGCTGGAAACCATCATTCTCAGCAAACTAACACAGGAACAGAAAACCAAACACCATATGTTCTCACTCATAAGTGGGAGTTGAGCAATGAGAATACATGGACACAGCGAGAGGAATATCACACATTGGGACCTGTCAGGGGGTTGGGGGCTAGGGGAGGGATAGAATTAGGAGAAATATCCAACGTAGATGACGGGTTGATGGGTGCAGCAAACCACCATGGCACGTGCAACAAACCTGCACATTCGGCACATATATCCCAAAACTTAAAGTATAATTTAAAAAAAGAACTTGCTTTAAATGCTTTAAATATTCTCTTAAAGAAAACCATTAGCTAGGTATTTTCTACATGACTCCAAATTTCAGAGTTTATGTTCAAGAGAATGCGATTTTGGCTCAGTAGAAGAAATAACTTTTAAAAACAATTAGAACTCTTCAGAAATGAAATGGACCACTGTCTGGCTGGGGAGGTGAGGTGGGGATTCTTTTATGGGAGGTTTAGAAACAGAGGGTTTAGGATCACCCAGTAAGAATGTTGAGCAGGGTATCTGATTATTGCTGCCAGTATGGGGTTTAAGGTCTAGAAGTTAAAGTTCAATCTTGAACTTCCATGCTTCCACAACTCCATAGCATTGGGCACTTGATTATATTAAATTTATATATGTGTCACTTTGTCCTCTAGTTCAAGTCACATCTTCTTAACAACAGTGACTCTTCAACATTATGTCATGTTGTAAACTTTTTCCTTTACTCCTTTTTCCTTTTTCCTTAGCACAGAGTAGTGTGTTTTACACAAAGCAAATAAATAACACATACCTTTAGTTAATTGAATAGGATATTGAACCAAGTGAAAACTGGATAATGGTGAAAAATGGGCACTACCCAGTTCCATAGTTAGGAGCTTTATGCACCAATGGGCTCCAGCATGGAATTTTGTCATACTCTTTTTCTAATGTAATAAATATACTGGCAACCAGAGAAAGCTACACATGCATCATTTACAGAAGTATTGGGGTTCCCTTTCTCAGAAGCAGCTGTTCACATTGATTTATATTACAGGATTCACAGACACTTGCCTTTCAGAATTGATGCTGGAGGAGAGGACCATGGCCAGGTCATGTTAGAGAATGAAGGCAGGAAGCACTGGTGCAGGTGCAGTGGGATTTACCAAGACGTGATATCTGGAGCAATCTTCTACTTTTGACTTATACCTGAGCTGAAAACAAAGCAGTTTATTACACCATGAAAAACACAGCATTATACTCATTTATCTGTAGGAGAGGTAAACATTGATTTCAAATCGCACAGATTTACCTTTTCTCAGCTCAAAAAGAAGAGGCGGAAAAATAGAGGGAAATAAACATTTGATGCTTAATTTATAGATTAGCAGTACTGTGGAAAGTGTCCCTCTGGAAGAAAAACAGAAAAAAAAAAATGTTGCCAATTTTTGCAAGAACTTACCTTTGGCCAGTAGAAAATGGGCCCTAATTTAGGGGAAGGGCCAAAAATCAATAATCCAGTCATTTCAATCTCTCAAATACTTCTCACACCCTTATCTCCACTCTGCTCTTTAACAGCATCCCATTACATAATGTTACTTATTTCATATATATATATATTTTAAGTTCTGGGATACATGCGCAGAATGTGCAGGTTTGTTACATAGGTATACATGCGCCATGGTGGTTTACTGCACCCATCAATCCATCATCTACATTAGATATTTCTCCTAATTCTATCCCTCCCCTAGCCCCCAACCCCTGACAGGCCCCAGTGCGTGATGTTCCCCTCACTATGTCCGTGTGTTCTCATTGTTCAACTCCCATATTTTTTAAGAGAGCTTGTAGAACGAATGCCATAAATAACAGAAAATGCATTTTTTCTTGTAATGAGATGATTTTTCTTGCTTGTCCTTAGTTCTTATTTTCAAAACTGGAACATTTATAAACTCAAAAGATAAGAAAGCACATCATTATCCTACAATTAGACATGATATATTCACTGCTTTTCAAGGACTTATAAAAGTCAGGTGGAAAAATAAAATAATGCTTTATGGACATCTTTAATGAGCCTTACTCAAAAGGAGATGGTATTTGTCACACTATCTTAACTAACTCTACCTTTCTTCTGTACTCAGAATATTCCATTATGGACGAGATATCAACCAATGACCGAAGATTGCCATCAAATTGAAATATGGAGAAATAACAAAGAATTTTAAAAGAATTCTATCACATGTGTAATGAAATAAGTAATGATGTTTAAAGCAAATATATCCATGAGTTATTAATTTTGGCGATAATAATGTTTCATGCTCTGACAATTCTCATTTTCTGTATCTACCGATCTTTGTTACAAACAAAAAATGGAAACAGATAAATGAAAATGATGCACCAGAAAGATAAGTCATCTTCTTTGGCTCACGTATATCACATTACATATATCAATAGAAACATGTGAGAAGCAAGACATTACAGTGCTTTCATAACAGTTTACAGTGTATCTCAGTGAGGCAGTTTTTAAACTACATGTTTAGTTTAAATGTAAATCAGTTATTAATTTACTCCATAAAGAATTTCAAATAAGAGCTAATCTCAATGTATATTCAATCAAAGGGCATCTTAGGGTCTCTATATTTTAAAGTCGTTTATCAACTATCACCTCAAGTTTCTAAAACTTTTAAAACATTTATGCCAACCTTTTATCCACTCTACAAGTCAAATATAAACTCCTAAGTGGAAAATTTTGTTGCCATAAAAAGTTTTACCTTTGGAGAATGTACCACAACTTCAACACTGTTGATGTTGTTCAAAATATTTAGACATCAGTCTTTTAGATTAGACTTCAGAACAGATTCTTATCCAGTTAGAAGGGATTTTATTTTTCAATTAATTAATTAATTTTTTACATTTACAAATAAAAATCATATATATTTTATGGTGTATAGTGTATAACATGATGTTTTGAAATATGTGTACAGGCATTACTTTACATGCTTATGATAAAATCTACTCTTAGCAAGTTTCAAATATATAATACATTGTTGTTAAATGTAGACATCATATTGTACAATAGATCTCTTGAATTTATCCTACTGTCTAATTGAAATTTTGAATCTTTTGACCAATAATTCCCCAGTCAATGTCTCACTCCCCACCCCTCTTCTCTTGGTAACCAGCCCTTGGTAACCACCACTCCACTCTGCACTGGACATTTTTAGATTCCATATATAAGCGAGATCATACAATATTTGTCTTTCTGTGCCTGGTTTATTTCACTTAACGTAATGTCCTTTGGGTTAATCCAAGTTATCATAAATGACAGGATTTCCTTTTTTATTCTTCATAGGTAAATTGGATTTTGGAAAATAGTTTTGAGAAAGGCTGCTAAAATAGAGAAGTGTGTCCATGAAGTAACGGGATTTAATTGTTGCTGTTCCTCCTAAGGTTCTACAAAAGCAACTCAAAGTGGAACAATGTTTTGAGTGAAGGCAACATAATTTCAGCAGCCTCCCCAGGTGACTACTTTAGAGGTAGTATTGAACTGCAGTAAAGAGCATTAACATTGGAGTTGGACATACCTGGGTTGCTTTATCTTAATGAACATGTTTCATCAACTTTCAATGAAGGCAATATGATAGGTATTGTCAATTACAGTATTGAAGAAAAACATTCATAAGATATAGTAAAGTTTAAAATGTCCATTACTCTATAATGTCACCTCATATTTGTTGTTGAACCCATCTACTTTTATGTGTGATCATCATAATTGGATCTTTAACATAGTTTAACAGATCTTAAAATTCAGCATATTTTATCAGAGTTTTATTGTTACAGGAAACCTGTTATTAGAAAATGATACTAGCCTAATAAGTCATAGTTAATAAATGTCAGGCGATTCCTCTTGTGAAATCAAACTAAATTGCAGATATTAATGAAAAGTCTTCTATGGCCCCAAGGTTAGGAGAGTCTGTGAGAAGAGAGGAAAGATTTAACACAAAAAATTAAATAAAATGTTTCTAAGTAAGCAAATGATAATCTCCCACAGAGATATTAATTGGCCCATGGTCTGACTGAGGTTATAAGAAAACAGGTGGGAGATGCATGATTTAGGGAAAAAAGGTAAATACATCGTATAGTTCATCAGTCAGTCAATATTTACAGAAGTTCCACTTCCTCATGCACTAATGGTTCACACCCTTTAATATTTTTCATCAGTAAAACTGAAAGAGACTGATGATATTGTCTTTTAAAATCTGTAGACTAAAATCCTTGCTTCTATAGTCCACCTAGCACTTGAAATAGACTTCATTTCAGAAATTGAAGACTACTATAGGTTTAATTTTTAATAAAACTCTTTGTACAATAATAGTCACACTTTATGTTTCTAATATGTCTCCAAAGATGGATTTTCTCTCCAAGTATTCCCTCAGTAAAAAACTAAAAATGTTTATAAATGCTTGGCATTTTCATGATTAAAATAATATCACATTATAGAAAATTCAGAAAAAGTATTTATAACGCTATCACTCTAAAAGTGACCACTCTTACAATGTTTGTGTTTTATTTTTCTGGTTTTCATTTATATATATAATTTTACTTAATTTTAATCCGAGTATAAATATAATTTTGTATCCTTTTTTCTATTGTGGTAAAAATTATATTGTCTTCCCAACCGATAGTTATAATGCCTTTTTATGTGTCTATTAGACACAGAATTTAAAAATTATTCCCATCAAACTTGTAATATTAGCATATTTTATCTTCACATAGCATGAAGCTGATAGGCTTGCTAATGTGTAGGCCCACATTATATTTAAGACATTCACACATACAGAAAGAATTCTGGTGGACTTTGCAACATGAAATTAAATTCTGGCTTGGCTATTGTGTAAATTTGGGCAAGTTGTTTGAACTTTTTAACTCTCAGTGTCCTCTTTTGTAAATGGGGGAATATCTTTTCATAAAGTCATGGGAATTAAATAAAATAATTCACATAAAAGCACTTAGTACAATGTCTCAAATGTAGTAAGATCTCAATCACTATTAACAAATTAGCAGCCAAATGACCCATTGCCCAAACCAGTGCTTCTCTCTATATATCAAGCTGAGAACCTAGGAGTCAACATAATGATGAATATATGCCTTAATCTCCACAGCTCCTATATATCACTCACTGGGCTGTGGATTATCACAATCAATTTTTCATGATTACTTTACAACTCACATTTCCTCAGAAATACTTAGGCAGCTTTCGCTGTGCATTTTCCCAAATGTTAAACATGATTGACAAAGAAACATCATACTCAAATCTCAACACAAAGTGTTCACATTTGAAATGCTAAGATCTCCAAAATGCCCAGCCCGATCTTTTGCAGACATCCAAGTAGATTCAAAATACATAATTTGCTTCCTAGTCCTTAAGAGGATCAAGTTGACATGCACACAACTTCCAGCCCCTCCCCCATCACACACATATACCCACAAATGTTAGTATAAAATAATAAACAATACCATAGGCTTCACATTTCTAAGGTGAGATGGGCTTTTGGAGGGTCTTCACTATTTCAGTTTGCCTGTATGTGAAATAGAGAATTGAATTTATAAAACGGAGTGACATTATGATGCATTAATCTTATTCCAAATGTTAATTTATGGGTTTCACAATATCTATTTTGCTTTACAGATCAGAGAATGGCTTTTCTCAGTAGCTCAATGGCTCAATTTCCATGGCAGTGCCACTCCAAGAAAATTGAGTGGTTATCAGACTGAGAATTTTTGTTTCGGATGTCTGAGTATAAATTTTATTCTGTCCCAGTAAGAGCACTGTAATTTAAACACACACACACACACAAACACACACACAAACACACACACATATTATAAGCATAGAGTGTAAATTTGAAATGAAAACAAAAACCTCTGTATAATCATCCCAAATTCTTTCATAAAGGAATACATTTGTGTTACCAACAGAGGACTTTGTATATGCATTGCAAATGTGCATGTGAAAATAAATTCTAGCACATTGATTAGGCTAATATCATCTAAGAAAGGGACTTGACCAATGATAAGAACAAACTGTAATGAATGGTGTACTGGGCTGGAAATTTAGTACTCTGAGCATGAGTTGGCCACTATCACTAATCCATCATGAAATTGGAGCTGAGGTGCAAGATTATTTGGCCTGGAGTTAAGGTTATAACTCATCTTTGTTTGACTGGAACTGTCCTAATTTTAAAACTGAAAGACCTGCATCTCAGGAACCCTTGCAGTTCCAGGCAAAGAGTCCCAGGCAAACAGTTAGCTGAACATAAAGGGACAAAACATTGCGAACACTGAGTGAGATCTATGTGTTAGGCTAACATGGGAAGTGAGGAAAGGAAGGGCAATGACTTAAAACAGTAATGAACTGCAAACCTGGGAACATTCAAGTAATTTGGAACTTTTAGACTAGAGTTACCTCAAAGAGGAAGTACTGGCCAGAAGTATTTTTGGACTAAAGACTGTACAACATCTACAGTTCTAGGACTGGACTTCCCCAACTCTCAGTTCATTTAAAACTACTCCAGAAGATGTTGGCTTGTTAAAAGATACAGATCTGCCAGCATAGACCTTCCTGCTTTTAGGATTACACAGTTACACATCCCTTTCTATGTCTCACTTGATTCCTTTGCCCCTTCTGTTTCAGCTAAACTTGCCTTTGACTTTATCCTGGTTGCTTTTCAGACAGCCTGCATAAACTTCCCCTACGTGCATTCCAGCTGGCCTGACCCTTTTTAACTTAGTTATTCACACTTGAACATTCTGTTTCAGTACCTTCCTTCTGGAAAAAGCCTATATCATGGCATCTAATTGCTTTATCTGACATTTGCTCCTAGGATTTCCCGTGCTAAGGATAGAGGCTCTGACCCCACTCACATTTTTAGAATGCAAACAGCTTTATTGAAAAGGAGATCATGCAACCATTTTCCATTTTGCATCTTTTTTTCTTCAGAAATTAAATTACTGTAAATGAGTTAAATAATATGTCTTCATTAAGTTTTGTTTTCCCAGTGCAGAAAAATTCTTCTCTGTATCATACAAAATGTCACTTATTAATCCAATTTGCAGTGCTTTGGTTATATTCCTTATTCTTTTTGGCTTTGATGAACTCATGAATTTATGAAGTGTGAGGGTGCATAGAAGAGAAGAAATCATTTTTAAAATTTTAATTCATTTATTAGATTACTTTTATTCTACAAATGTGTCTTGGTGTCTGTTACGTGATAGACTCTCAAGGTGAAAAAGACCTCTGAAAAGATTGTAGGAAGCAAAGGTGAACCTGAGCTATTACAAGGCCATAGCAGAGAGCCCGTCATGTCGCAGGTACCAAAGTACGTGACCAGCAATATAGGAGGTAGTTATTTAATAAAAATATTTTCTCGATTGTTTTTGTGATTTTTTGTACTCTGTAATTTGTTTTGATTTTTTATACTCTAATTATATAATCATTTTTATATCTAATTTTGAACTAGTAAATTTCTTAAATGTCATCCCCCAGATTGTATACACTTCCAGCACCACGAAGCTTCAATTCACCTATGTTCATTTTAAAAAATTATTAAAATATTTATTTCTAAGCTTTGTGCTTCTGTTTCAAAAAAAAAGTTTTATTGGATGTCCTCTGTTTTCTACAACAGAAACTGCTAGCTGCACTAAGAATTAATCTGATTTCTAGAACATTAGAAATATAGTAGACATCAGCAATTATAAGGATTCATCGTACTTTCATGACATAAGAAATAAACATTTCTGTGGCTTGAAAAAATTCTTGTTAGCTTCTCAAGTATTTCTGCCTAACTGTTGGTATGGCTATTGCTTTGGAAAGAGCTTTCTTGTGGTCATGAAAAATTTTTATACTTTCACCCATTCTTCTAACAGTGGTTTAAAGAACTTGGTGAAACCAAAGAGAAAAGAAGATAAAAGAGAGGGGTTTTAGCTAGTTCCCAACACTTCGAGTTTATTAAGTTATAAACCATGTGCTCTGTGCATGCTTCCTATAATCTCTTACTTAACCTTCTGTGACAGGTTTAATATAGCAAAATTAGACATGCTGCTACAGTCCTTCTGACAACTACCTGGTTTCCATGCATTAATACCACTGGCTTCTTGCCTAACAAAAATACACTTGAAAAGAAGGCCATGAACACTCTGGGTGAAATCAGGAAGCCTGAAAACAAGAAGTAGGTTTTAGTATGCAAAATACTAAATGCTCCCAAGGAATCTTTAGACATTAGTCAGCACTGACTGGCTTGGAAGAAAGAAGAAAATGATCATGTACTTGCTACAGGTATTTAAAACTGTCCAATATAAGAGAAATCACCTAAAATAATATTAAATTAAAAATAAGATATAGTTGGCCGGGCGCAGTGGCTCAAGCCTGTAATCCCAGCACTTTGGGAGGCCGAGGCCAGGCCCGAGGATCCGCGAGGTCAGGAGATCGAAACCATCCCAACATGAGGCTAACATAGGTGAAACCCCGTCTCCACTAAAAATACAAAAAACTAGCCGGGCGAGGTGGTGAGCCTGTAGTCCCAGCTACTCGGGGCTGAGGCAGGAAGAATGGCGTGAACCCGGGGCCCGAGGAGCTTGCAGTGAGCTGAGATCCGGCCACTGCACTCCAGCCTGGGCGACAGGCAGACTCCATCTCAAAAAAAAAAAAAAAAAAAAAAAAAAAAAAAAAATAAGATATAGCAACATGATTTATAATCCTTTGGGTATATACCCAGTAATGGGATGGCTGGGTCAAATGGTATTTCTAGTTCTAGATCCCGGAGGAATCACCACACTGTTTTCCACAATGGTTGAACTAGTTTACAGTCCTACAGTAAGAGTGTTCCTATTTCTCCCACCACAACCTCTCAGCACCTGTTGTTTCTGATTTTTATTGATCGCCATTCTAGCTGGTGTGAGATAGTATCTTATTGTGGTTTTGATTCGCATTTCTCTGATGGCGAGTGATGATGAAGCATTTTTTTTCATGTGTCTGTTGGCTGTATGAATGTCTTCTTTTGAAGTGTCTGTTCACATCCTTTGCCCAGTTTATGATGGGGTTTGTTTTTTCTTGTAAATTTGTTGGGAGTTCTTTGTAGGTCCTGGATAGCCCTTTGTCAGATGAGTACATTGCAAAAATTTTTCTCCTATTCTGGAGGTTGTCTGTTCACTCTGATGGTAGTTTCTTTTGCTCTTGAAGCTCTTTAGTTTAATTAGATCCCATTTGTCAATGTTGGCTTTTGTTGCCATTGCTTTTTGGTGTTTAGGCATGAAGTCCTTGCCCATGCCTATGTCCTGAATGAGTATTACCTAGGTATTCCTCTAGGATTATTATGGTTTAGGTGTAACATTTAAGTCTCAATCCATCTTGAATTAATTTTTCATATAAGAGGTAAAGAAAGGATCCAGTTTCAGCTTTCTATATGGCTAGTAATTTTCCAGCACCATTTATTCAATAGGAATCCTTTCCCCATTTTCTTGTTTTTTTTTTGTCAGGTTTGTCAAAGAGATCAGATGGTTGTAGGTGTGTGATATTATTTCCTGAGTACTCTGTTGTTGTTCTGTTCATTGGTCTATATCTCTGTGTTGGTACCAGTGCTATGCTGTTTTGGTTACTGTAGCCTTGTAGTGTAGTTTGAAGTCATGTAGCGTGATGCCTCCAGCTTTGTTCTTTTGCCTTATTTTCACAATATTGATTCTTCCTATTAATGAGCATGGTATGTTCTTCCATTTTGTTTGTGTCCTCTTTTATTTCACTGAGCAGTGGTTTTGTAGTTCTCCTTGAAGAGGTCGTTTACACACATCCCTTGTAAGTTGGATTCCTAGCTATTTTATTCTCTTTGAAGCTATTGTGAATGGGAGTTCATTCATGATTTGGCTCTCTGTTTGTGTTACTTGTGTGTAGAATGTTTGTGATTTTTTGCACATTAATTTTGTATCCTGAAGAGACTTGCTGAAGTTGCTTATCAGCTTAAGGTTTTGGGCTGAGACAATGGAGTTTTCCTAAATATACATCATGTCATCTGCGAACAGGGACAATTTGACTTCTTCTTTCTAACTGAATAGCCTTGATTTCTTTTCTCTTACGATTTGCCTAGCCAAGGACTTCCAACACTATGCTTGAATAGGAGTGGTGAGAGAGGGCATCCCTGTCTTGTGCCAGTTTTCAAAGGGAATGCTTCCAATTTTGCCCATTCAGTATGATATTGGCTGGCCAGAGTTTGTCATAAGCGCTCTTTCTATTTTGAATGTGTTCCATCAATACCGAATTTATTGAGAGTTTTTTTTTTTTAGCATGAAGGGCTGTTGAATTTTGTCAAAGGCCTTTTCTGCATCTATTGAGATAATCATGTGGTTTTTGTCTTCGGTTCTGTTTATATGCTTGAACACATTTATTGATTTGCGAATGTTGACCCAGCCTTGCATCCCAGGGATGAAGCCCACTTGATCATGGTAGATAAGCTTTGTGATGTGCTGCTGGATTCAGATTGCCAGTATTTTATTGAGGATTTTTGCATGGATGCTCATCAGGGATATTGGTCTAAAATTCTCTTTTATTTGAAAATGTCTCTGCCAGGCTTTGGTATCAGGATGATGTTGGCCTCTATATAAAATGAGTTAGGAAGGATTCCCTCTTTTCTATTGATTGGAATAGTTTCAGAAGGAATGGTACCAACTCCTCCTTGTACCTCCTGTAGAATTCGGCTGTGAATCCGTCTGGTCCTGGACTTTTTTTGGTTAGTAGGCTATTAATTATTGCCTCAATTTCAGAGCCTACGATTGGTTTATTCAGGGATTCAACGTCTTCCTGGTTTAGTCTTGGGAGAGTATAAGTCTCCAGGAAATTATCCATTTCTTCTAGGTTTTCTAGTTTGTGTAGAGGTGTTTACAGTATTCTCTGAAGGTAGTCTATATTTCTGTGGGGTCAGTGGTGATATCCCCTTTATCATTTTTTATTGCATCTATTTGATTCTTTTCTTTTTTCTTCTTTATTAGTCTTGCTAGCAGTTTATCAATTTTGTTGATCTTTTCAAAAAACCAGCTCCTGGATTCATTGCTTTTTTTGGAGGGATTTTTGTGTCTCTATCACCTTCAGTTCTGCTCTGATCTTAGTTATTTCTTGCCTTCTGCTAGCTATTGAATGTGTTTGCTCTTGCTTCTCTAGTTTTTTTAACTGTGATGTTAGGGTGTCAATTTTAGATCTTTCCTGCTTTCTCTTGTGGGCATTTAGTGCTATAAATTTCCCTCTACACACTGCTTCAAATGTGTCCCAGAGATTCTGGTATGTTGTATCTTTGTTCTCATCGGTTTTGAAGAACATCTTTATTTCTGCTTTCATTTCGTTATGTACCCAGTAGTTATTCAGGAGCAGGTTGTTCAGTTTCCATGTAGTCGAGCGGTTTTGACTGAGTTTCTTAGTCCTGAGTTCTAGTTTGATTGCACTGTGGTCTGAGAGACAGTTTGTTATAATTTCTGTTCTTTTACATTTGGTGAGGTGTGCTTTACTTCCAACTACGTGGTCAGTTTTGGAATAAGTGTGATGTGGTGCTCAGAAGAATGTATATTCTGTTGATTTGGGGTGGAGAGTTCTGTAGATGTCTATTAGATCAGCTTGGTGCAGAGTTGAGTTCAATTCCTGGATATCTTTGTTAACTTTCTGTCTCATTGATCTGTCTAATGTTGACAGTGGGGTGTTAAAGTCTCCCATTATTATTGTATGGGAGTCTAAATCTCTTTGTAAGACTCTAAGGACTTGCTTTATGAATCTGGGTGCTCCTCTATTGGGTGCATATATATTTAGGATGGTTAGCTCCTCCTGATGAATTGATCCCTTTACCGTTATGTAATGGCCTTCTTTGTCTCTTTTGATCTTTGATGGCTTAAAGTCTGTTTTATCAGAGACTAGAATTGCAACCCTGCTTTTTTTTGTTTTCCTTTTGCTTGGCAGATCTTCCTCCATCCCTTTATTTTGAGCCTATGTGTTTCTCTGCATGTGAGATGGTTCTCCTAAATACAGCAAACTGATGGGTCTTGACTCTTTATCCAATTTGCAAGTCTGTGTCTTTTCATTGGAGCATTTAGTCCATTTACATTTAAGGTTAAGATTGTTATGTGTGAACTTGATCCTGCCATTATGATATTAACTGGTTATTTTGCTCGTTAGTTGATGCAGTTTCTTCCTAGCATCGATGGTCTTTACATTTTGGCATGTTTTTGCAATGGCTGGTATTGGTTGTTCCTTTCCATGTTTAGTGCTTCCTGTAGGATCTCTTGTAGGGCAGGCCTGGTGGTGACAAAATCTCTAAGCATTTGCTCGTCTGTAAAAGATTTTATTTCTTCTTCACTTATGAAACTTAGTTTGGTTGGATATGAAATTCTGGGTTGAAAATTCTTTTCTTTAAAAATGTTGAATATTGGCCCCCACTCTCTTCTGGCTTTGAGAGTTTCTGCTGAGAAATCTGCTGTTAGTCTGATGGGCTTCCCTTTGTGTGTAATCTGACCTTTCTCTCTGGCTGCCCTTAACATTTTTTCCTTCCTTTCATCTTTGGCAAATCTGACAATTATGTGTCTTGGAGTTGCACTTCTCGAGGAGTATCTTTGTGGTGTTCTCTGTATATCCTGAATTTGAATGTTGGCCTGCCTTACTAGGTTGGGGAAGTTCTCCTGGATGATATCCTGCAGAGTGTTTTCCAACTTGGTTCCATTTTCCCCGTCACTTTCAGGCACACCAATCAGACATAGATTTGGTCTTTTCACATTATCCCATATTTCTTGGAGGCTTTGTTCATTTCTTTTTACTCTTTTTTCTCTACACTTCTCTTCTCGCTTTGTTTCATTCATTTGATCTTCAATTGCTGACACTCTTTCTTCCAGTTGATCGAGTCGGTTACTGAAGCTTGTGCATTTGTCACGTAGTTCTCATGTTATGCTTTTCATCTCTCTCAGTTCTTTTAAGATCTTCTCTGCATTGATTATTCTAGTTATTCCTTTCATCCATTTTTTTTTCAAAGTTTTTAGTTTCTTTGCACTGGTTACGTAGTTCCTCCTTTAGCTCTGAGAAGTTTGATCAACTGAAGCCTTCTCTTCTCTACTCGTCAAAGTCATTCTCCATCCAGCTTTGTTCCATTGCTGGCGATGAGCTGCATTCCTTTGGACGGGGAGATTCACTCTGATTTTTTGAATTTCCAGCTTTTCTGCCCTGCTTTTTCCCCATCTTTATGGTTTTATCTGCTTTTGGTCTTTGATGATGGTGACATACTGATGGGGTTTTGTTGTGGGTGTCCTTTCTGTTTGTTAGTTTTCCTTCTAACACTCAAAACCCTCAGCTGTAGGTCTGTTGGAGTTTGCTTGAGGTCCACTCCTGACCCTGTTTACCTGGGTATCAACAGCGGAGGCTGCAGAAGATAGAATATTGCTGAACAGTGAGTGCTGCTGTCTGATTCTTGCTCTGGAAGCTTCGTCTCAGGGTTGTATCCCACCATGTGAGGTATGAGGGGTCGGTCTGCACCTAGTGGGAGATGTCTCCCAGTTAGGCTACTCAGGGGTCAGGGACCCACTTGAGCAGGCAGTCTGTCCCTTCTCAGATCTCAACCTCCGTGCTGGGAGATCCACAGTTCTCTTCAAAGCTGTCAGACAGGGATATTTACATCTGCAGAGGTTTCTGTTAGCTATGCCCTGTCTCCAGTGGAGGAGTCTACAGAGGCAGGCCAGCCTCCTTGAGCTGTGGTGGGCTCCACCCAATTCGAGCTTCCTGGTGGCTTCCTTTACCTACTTAAGCCTCAGCAATGGCAGGTGCCCCTCCCCCAGCCTCGCTGCTTCCTTGCAGTTAGATCTCAGACTGCTGTGCTAGCAATGAGGAAGGCTCCGTGGGCATTGGACCCTCTGGGCCAGGTGTGGGATATAATCTCCTGCTGTGCCACTTGCTAAGACCCTTGGTAAAGCGTAGTATTAGGGTGGCAGGTACCCGATTTTCTGGGTGTTGTGTGTCTCAATTTCCTTTGGCTAGGAAAGGGAATTCCCTTCCTCCTTGTGCTTCCCAGGTGAGGCGATGCCATGCTCTGCTTCAGCTCTCGCTGGTCAGGCTGCACCCGCAGACCAGCGCCAACTCTCCGACACACCCCAGTGAGATGAACTCGGTACCTCAGTTGAAAATGCAGTAATCACCCATCTTCTGTGTCACTCATGCTGGGAGCTGGAAGCTGGAGCTCTTCCTATTTGGCCATCTTGGGCATGTCCCCCCTCTACTTGTATTTTCAAGGTAGCTTTGACTAGTATTTATGTTATGATATTTGGTGTTACTTTACCCTCCATTTTGAGCTATTTATTCATTTTGGTGAATCAAGGAAATAACACAACTAAATAACTTTAAAAAGCGGTGAAATTTTATAAAATGTATACAACCACAAATGAACAACATAAAAGTGTACTAGTTTAAATGATTGTTACCTATTTATTTATGGATTTGGCAAGATGAACTTATCTATACAGGTTTGAAACAGAACCATAATCATTAAAAACATAAACATTATTAAGAATATGATATTTGGGAAAATTATAGTAAAAACATAATACATATCAGATTAGAAATTTTAAAACTGTGACAATAGCAAATATTGCTGAGATTATGGAAAAACAGGAAATATACATTTGATGGGGAGGTAAATTAATACAACCCCTTTGAAAAATGTGTCAGTGTCTAGAAAAAAAGCTATAATGTGTATGATTTTTTTACCCAGCAATTCTACTGTACTTATACTCATTTTAAATGATACAAATGAGCACAGGAAAACATGCACAAAAATGTTTATTGTGGTGTTGTTACTGTGAAAAAGTAGGAAAAAAATTTATTGAGAAAAGGAGAAATAACTCAATGAAAAAATAAATGAAAGGCTTGCAATCCAGATATTTGATGTTATGAAATATGGATTTAAAATAATTTTAATTAATATGTTTTTAAAAATAGGCACCAAGATGGAAAAGTTTGCCAGAGCCCTGGACCTGATGTAAAAAAAGCATAGGCCGGGCACAGTGGCTCACACCTGTAATCCCAGCACTTTGAGAGGCCCAGGTGGGTGGACCACCTGAGGTCGGGAGTTCGCGACCAGTCTGACCAACATGGAGAAACCCTGTCTCTACTAAAACTACAAAATTAGCCAAGAGTGGTGGTGCATGCTTGTAATCCCAGCTACTCCGGGCTGAGGCAGGAGAATTGCTTGAACCCGGGAGGCGAGGTTGCAGTGAACTGAGATCGCGCCATTGCAGTCCAGCCTGGGCAACAAGAGTGAAACTCCGTTTCAAAAAATAATAAATGAATAAATAAAATAAAAAAGTATAAATAGAAATCCTAGATAATTGAAAAAAAAACTTCTAAAATTAAGACTTTTGCCGGGTGCGGTGGCTCAAGCCTGTAATCCCAGCACTTTGGGAGGCCGAGACGGGTGGATCACGAGGTCAGGAGATCGAGACCATCCTGGCTAACACGGTCAAACCCTGTCTCTACTAAAAAATACAAAAAACTAGCTGGGCGAAGTGGCGGGTGCCTATAGTCCCAGCTACTCGGGAGGCTGAGGCAGGAGAATGGCATAAACCCGGCAGGCGGAGCTTGCAGTGAGCTGAGATCCGGCCACTGCACTCCAGCCTGGGCAACAGAGCGAGACTCTGTCTCAAAAAAAAAAAAAAAAAAAAAAAAGACTGATAGATGGTGTAAATTAGATTGAGCAGGAAGCGAGGCTTAGTGTATGAAAAGATAGGTCAGATAAAATGATATACGATCACGCCAGAGAGAAAAATTGATGAAAAATATACAAAAGAACATAAGAGGTAAGTGAAGTCAGGTGAAAAATTCTATTGGTGATATAATTGGAATCTCAGAGAGAGAGAAGAAAGAGAATGAAGTAAAACTTTCTAGGACTGATAAATTCACGAAGTCACATATTCAAGAGAACCACAAGGCAGGAAATACATAAAGAACACTATAGTTAGGTACATATACCAAACTGCTGGAACCGAAAATCTAAGAGAAATGTTCTTAAAAACCGCCAAGCAACAAAGCACATTACCTTCACAGGATCAATAAGATTGATAATAGGCTTCTCAATGGAGAAAAATGGAAGCACATTTTTGGAAGAATATAATAGAATGTCGTTTTTAAGATGCTGAAAGACAAAAGAAAACCTGGCCTGGGATTTTAAATACAGTGAAGAAATGCCTCAAAAATTAAAGTGAAATAAAGATGGGTCTTAATAAAACAGAAACTGAAATAACATATTACCAATAGGTCCACATTAAATGAAATAATATACTACCAATAGATCCACACTAAATAATATATTATCAATAGATCCACACTTTCCTTTCAGGTAGAAGGAAAATGATCAGAGCTGGGGACACAAGTATTAAGAAAATGAAATAAAGGGCATTAAAAACAGTAAATATGTAACTTGAATCTGATATTTATAGTATAAAACAGTAGTAACAGTTTTTATCAGATTGAAATATACATATACATAGAATTAAAATGCATGAAAATACTATCACAAGAACTGATGAACCATAAATATAATTAAAATGTTCTAAGTTCTTTTCATTGTCTGGGATGTGGTAAAAGTAACATATAACATGAAAACCCAGCCCAGAGAAAATGTTTGCAGCTGTTCAAATACCAAAGCAGTTGTTAAGGCCAGAAGTATTACCAGAGATAAAGGGTTAAAATAATCAATAACTACCAAGATATAACAATTATGAATATGAACATACCTAATGAAATAGTCAACATATAAAATGTAAACATACAAAACTAAAAGGGAAAACAGACTAATCCACAAACATTGCAGGAAATTTAAGAAAAACAGACCATTTAACGATATGCATTGTTAAATGATATATGTCAAAAGCACTTCTACAGTACTACAAAAAAGATGGACTTTTCAATAAATGATGATTTTGATATCAAAAGGAGGAAAAAATAATCACATGAACAGTTCTAAGTAAACTATGGACCTAAATGTGAAGTGTACAAGAATAGAGTCTCCTAAAGTTTAATAGCAGAATAGCTTCATTACTTTATGGCTAGCAAATAGAATAAAAAATTTTGATCATAAAGGAAAGATCAATTATTAGACTCCTTTAAAATTAAGAACAACTTTTTATCCAAAGACTCCATTAAGAGAGTTAAAGACAAAACACAGAACGGGAAAAAGTATCTGTAATTCAGATATTTAATACAGGCCTTGAATCTAGAAGATACAAAGAATTCCTCAAATCAATAAATACACTACAGGACCACCCCCATCCCAATCTTCATGGGATAGGCACGTAACAAAGTGGATATTCAAGTGACTAACAAACATATGAATAAGTGCTCAACATTATTAGTAAATAGAAAAACATAAATTAAAGCCACAATAAAATACCATCAAATTGACATGAAAAAGACTATTTTTTTTTAATTGACAATACTAAGTACTGACAAAATTATAGGGCATCTGGAGTTCTTATATGCTGCTGGCAGAAATGTAAATTGGTACAATCAATTTAACAGTATCTAAAGCTGACACACAAATACTGTGACCCAGCAATTCTATTCCTAGGTATATCCCCAGTAGGAATGCACAAAAATTTTCATAGCAGTATTACTCATTTATAAACTAAAAAAGATCTAAATATTCATCAACAATAGAATGGATAAATAAATTATCTTATATTCACACAACGTAATGCTAAAACAATATGGATGAATATCACAAACACAATTTTGGACAAAAGAAGCTAGAAACAAAAGGTGTATACTATATGATTCCACTTATACAAACTTCAAAACAAAACTCATCTAAGTTTATAGAAGTCAATAGAGTAGTTATCTTTCAGTAGGTAATGCTGCTAATGTCTTCTTTCTTCCCCCTTTGGTGGATGGTTCCTCAGGTGTCTTCACCTTCTACAAATATATCAAGCTGCACGCTTTGGAAATATATACTTTGCCCTATTATGATATATGCGTAAATATCTTACTATAAAGTGCTTTTAAAAAGAACAAAGCAAAAAGAGGAGGTGCCTAGAAATCAAACATGTATGTCTTTAGGACAAAATATTGAAGGAGAGTGAGGATTTTTATAGAGGACTAAAAAAAAAGATGTAAAAATTAAGAAGAATGGTAAAGTCAAAGATCAAGGAATGTGATTGTCAATTCATTCTGAAGAACACATCTATAGACATATCTCCAAAGGAAAAAAGATTAGAAGATTCAGTTCTAGAAAGTATTTTCAAGTTCCTAGGTGGCAACGATTATTTCTGTATGTATTCCCAACATCTCAATAGAGAGTCATACACATAGAATCTGTTCAATAAGTGTTTAATTACTTGCACAGGAGTTTTAGAGAAGCAGCTTTTGTTTGAAAGACAAACATGGAGCCAAGTGGGGGCGGAAGATAACTCTTAACCGCATCTTCCACATTCCTGGACCTTGACCTCAAACTTTAATATTTAAGCTAATTCTATGATGGACAGAGGATCATGTTTTGAGAGGCTAAAGAAAATGCAGAATTTGAATCACTTTAGTTTTTTCCTCCTCTGAGTAATAATTATGTTGTGGGTAATCAGTTTCATGTTTCAGTTATCTGCTTAAAATACATTTAAATGTGTAAGATTAAGATAATGTGATTTATAAAGAAGAATTATTAATATTTGATTTCTATAGATATATTCTATTATGAATGAGCAATGACCATATTTACATGTAAGTACAATGACTCAATGCTGTGAGTCTGAAGAAAATAGGATACACAGCATTATACATTCTCTTCTATAACTCTAAGCATTTGAATATAAACTTGTAACATGTCTCCATTTATGCAAACATTGAGAAAATATATTTAGTCAATCACTAGGTTATTCAGATGGGAGTTTCTTTAATTGGATACATGAACCACACCAACTGCTTCTTCCATAGAATTTATTGTTTGACTGTAAGGTCATATTTTACCCCTCCATGATTTGTGAAGGCACCACGGCCATTCTACTTTTGAATGAGAGTCGTTAGCATCCCTTGATTCAGTTTTCTGGATGTGGCCTCAAACCAATAAATATTGACTCCCTTTTGTGTTATGCCCAATTTCTAATTTATTTTTAATCACAGAACTTTGCATAATTATTATAAAAATACAGAAGCAAAATAAGAACTGAGGTTTCCCATTTTTATCCTCTTATATCTCCCAGAAGTAAGAATTCCTTTCAACCTGAAGTATATTTCTATTAGGAACATTTTTGACAAATGCTAATCACCAATATGAAAATAAGTGTGAAATTCTAAGATCTCACTTAAAACAATCTTAGATTATCAATGTCATACAGTACATTAAGACAAGAGATACAATGCTTCTGAAATTCAGACCTGGTGCTTTTCCATAAAGATGAGTAATCAAGAATAGGAATTGAGAATAAGAACAATTTTAATATTATTGCTCTATTCGTTCTGGCAGAAAGCCAGAAGCAGTAGTCTCAAACTTATAACAATCACTTAGCTTGCCAAATTCTTCATTTGAAAAAAAAAAAAAACATCAAAAATAGCAAACAAAAAGTAATGTTAATATTAATAAACTCTGTTGAAAGGCTTCAGTGGCCCAGGCTCTTTATTTTCTACAAACACTCTTTTTCCTATCTTCTAAACTTTAACAGAACTTGCTTTCTTGATTGATTACTTCCTCAGGGAACTCTCATGTAAATCTTAAAGTCTGTATTTTCTTTTTCACTTGACTGTAAGATCCATAAAGCAAGGACTTTATCTACTTACTCATTTTTATCCACAGTGCTTAGCCTTATGTATGGCACCTGGTAGGGGCTGGTTTAATAAATCTAGTCCCTGAAAAAAAAATGGGAAAGATAAGAAAGAAAGATTTTAGGATCCAGTTACAAACAATCTTGAGCTGCATGTAAGAGGAAGATAATCAAATCACCACTGTCCAGAATGCTAAGCGGCTGTTCATGTACTCATTTGTTCAATAAGCATACCCAGAACTTTTATATGTATAAGACTTGCCAAAGAGTAAACAGGCCTTATAAGAGACAGTTGGTTTCAGTTCATCTGAATAACTATTATTCATTGTGATTAGACTATCTTATACCTGCAAGATTCTTTGAATCTACCAGAATTCCTGTCCGTGAATTATATGAATAATAGTTTTAAATTTTAAGTTCAAACTTAATATAAAATTTTTAGTCTCTATGAACAAGTCATGTCCAAGCACATCAGGGCAACTACTCAGATTTGACTACACCAGACTTCTTGCTACGTCAATCTTATTTCAAATATTTTTTAAATTACTGTTTTATTTCATTTACTTATTTATTTTAGCACTCAAATTTGGAAACAAGTATATCTGCAAGTGGCATTAATAAAATTACTAGTTTGATTAGAAGATATGTGTATGTGTGTGTGTGAGTGTCTTTGTGTGAGTGTGCTGTGTGCTGATTACCTCCAGTGTCCCAAGGCTTCATGAACATGTCCTGCACAATTTCCATATTTTATATTTATTAATGGCAGTAAGAGGTCGTTAAAGCAACTCTACAAAAGTGTGAAGTGACACATTAATAACTTGGTATGTTTCCATTCATTTTTGTTGTTGTTATTAGAGACAGGATCTTGCTCTATCACCCAGACTAGAGTGCAGTGGTACAATCATAGCTCACCGCAACCTCGAACTTCCAGGCTCAAGGGATCCTCCCACATCAGCCTCCCCAGTAGCTGGGATTATGGGCATAAGACACCGCACCTGGGCTAGCATGTCTTTTTGACATAAGCTCATTAGCTGAAAAGTTAAATGAAGTCAATGAAGCCAAAAGTAAACTCTGCACTACTTTTTAAAAATACTAAACTTATTTTTATTTTAGTTTAGAGTCAGCTGATTATATATTTTTAGGGACTACAACAGTTCATCTTTCAGACTTGGAGAATAATTTATAGTGAATTTGTTGATTTAATTCAATTCTCACATATTAATAGTTATCGAGAAATTACTTCAGTAGAATTTCAACAAGTCCACATGGCTGAGAGAGTAAAACATACTCAAAGGCAGGAAAATACTCAGAATATTTGAGAGCAGCCCATGGTCCAATTTGGCTCTAAATATTGGATGCTGTAGAAATCAGGGAGCAGGGAGCCTGGACTGGATCATGGAAGGCCTTGAATACAATTGATAAGTGTTTGCCTTTAATTTCTAAGCAATTGAAAGTCATGTGAGGTTTTCACACAGAGGAGTGACACTTCTAAGTGACAACCGTAGAAAACCTGTTCAAGAAAATTAATCTGCAAATAGTATCAAGGTTGCATAAAGTGAGGAGAAGATTAGTAAGAAGTCATTAGAATACAACTCAATACATATTCCTCAAATTCTATTGGATTTCTGCCTAATTGAATTTCTGATGAGCCAGGATAACATGCTTCTTAAAACAGAAATATTTCAGATTCATACTAAGCTCACATTTACTTAGCTCCCATTATGTTCACATACATTATCTCATTAAACCCTTATAAGAGATTTCACTGATGAGAAAATTAAAAATCAGAGAAGGTAACTTGTTCAAGATTGCACAGGTAATAAGCCATGAAAAAATCAAATGCTTGGAAGCAGAAGAGAGAATGAAATTAAACCGGCAGTTCCAGGGAAAATATATTGCATAAACTAGGGCTAGCGAAAGACTCAAAATAAAGAGGCCACTGCAATCATTTATGTTTATTAAGAGCAGACATGAATTAATATATATTTGCTGGTCTGCTTTGAGTACTAAATTAGACTCTCCAGTTCCCTTGCAGTAAAGAACTACAACAAATTTCACATGCTTTTGACCATTTTGTTATCTGGGTTTTTGTTGCCATTGCTGTTGTGTGTTTATTTGCTGGTTTATTTTGTGATGTGGGGAAAAGGGTGCCTATAAAGAATCAATTATCTAAGTTGCTGCCTAAGACCCGTTGCTTGTTTCAAGTGTTTTTTAGCCTAGAATATAGTGATGTCCTCTCCTCCCGTTTGTAAAGTGCAGAAATGCACATGTGCTATTTGCCTGTAATGTATAAATACTTTGTCTTTCTCTTAGAGTCATACTTTTAAAATAGTTTGCATAAATTAAAAACAAACTAATCCAGGTGAAATATTAGAAAGTAGCACATTCCCGCCATATTGAGAAGTCTTACGTTACACCACTGGAAGTCAGTATTTGTCAATTACGGTTTTACCTTTAAAAACAGAAGAATGGATTCTGAATTAATTGCCCTTCTAAATCAAGAGGTAAAGCTGAAACACCTTGCCATTTATTGTGTAGGTGAATTTTTTTTTTCACCAAAGCCTGTTGCAAGTTCTGATAAACTAAAACCTACACAGTTTTCTTACCTTGATTTAAATCATACTTTTACTTTGCTTTCAACAAGCATGCTTATTTATAAATCAGAACTAATCCAAGGAAAATGATGACATTAATAAACGTGGGTGGGAGGGGTTAATTTGGTATGTCACAGTATAGGAAATAATACTCTGAAAGGTGGAGCATTTTGGAATCTGAAAGATGGAGTCAGTGCAACCTTTATACTTCAGGCTTTTTCTCCCCCTAAATTACATTTATTGCGCAGGGGTGCCTATTGACCAAAGGAAAGTTTAGTGAATCAGGCCTTAAATTACTGCACTCAGTAATTGTTGACATATGTGTACTTTACAATGCTAATTTATTTCACCATGAGCCCAGTGTTTATGAACACACAAAAGCAGATTTATAGCATGTGAGATTAAGAACATTTTTATTCTTTATTTCAGATTTTGAGGTTAGATAGAATAAAAAATATAAAATACATTTGAAAATGGTGTGAATCTTCCCAACACAAAGCACAGTGAACTGTAAAATGTTACTTCGTGAATAATTGAGAAATAAATAATTTGATTCAAAGGACAGTATAACATATGTTTGAAATGCTAAGATGATTTGAAGATCTTAGATCTAAGGTCATGTTAACAGATAAGATCTTGAAGGATCACAGGATTAAATTACTTTTTTAGTAATGAGGCTATCCAACATTTACTGAGCTCTCATTCTTTGCCTGGCACTATGCTAAGTCCTTCACATTGATTATCTCATTTAGTCATCATCATGACCATCTGAACCAGCCACTGCTGATACTCCCATAAGCCAGATGAAACATTTTGAGTCAGAAAACTTCCCCAAAGTCATACAGTCAATAAGCGGGTGACTCAAAGTCAAACCCTGGATATATAGAGTATATAGAAATAATAGTTTCTTAGTACATTCGTATTTCTTAAGAAGGAGTAACTTAATTTGATATCCATAGATAAAGGTTGAGATTGAGCTAAACAAAGGTTAATTAAAAGAGAGCTGAAACTCACATGAGCAAAGATCACTGGAAAAAAAAGTAGTAAACTTGGTACAGGACCTGTTCTTTACTTTCCTCCTTATTTTCCTCCCTTTTTGTTTTCCTATCACTGTAAAGGAATAAGTGAATAAAATAACGAGACTTTAATAAATGCTTACTGTATTAGTTCGTTTTCACACTGCTATAAATAACTGCCTGAGACTGGGTAACTTATAAAGGAAAGAGGTTTAACTGACTCATGGTCATGCATGGCTGGGGAGGCCTCAGGAAACTTACAATCATGGCTGAAGGTAAAGGAGAAGCAAGCACGTCTTACATGGTGGCAGGTGAGAGAGAGAGAGAGATAATGTGAAGGCGAAGTGCCACACTTTTAAACCATCAGATCTCGTGATAACTCACTCACTGTCACGAGAACAGCACTGGGGAAACCACCCCCATAATCCAATCACCTCCGACCAGGTCCCTTTCTTGACATGTGGGGATTACAATTTGACATGAGATTTGGGTGGGGACACAGAGCCAAATGTATTACTTACTGTATATGCCAGTCTGTGTAAGGTACTGAAAGAAGCATACTGATTACCAGTGATGCCCAGTTCTTAATAAAAAGTAAGACATGAAACAACAGAATACAATGGGCAATGATTAATGTAAACTACATGGCTGAGATAATACATGCACAAAAGTCCAGTTTTATTTTTAAACATTTTAAGCATTTTTACCCAATTTCTAGAAGATATGAAATATTCAAATAGAAAAGAAAGGTACAGGAAAAGATAAATTGTTGGAGTGTAAAAGAAGAGAAATAATGTCATGGTTTGAAATATAACCATATCATATTTGTAAGATGCTAAAGAGACTCAGTGGACCAGAGTGACGGTATATTTTGATGGAGTTTTTGAAAACTACTCAAAAAGTGGGGTTGCATTGAAGAGGAATTTAAAAACTTGTTAAAAAGTAATTGAATTTTATCTAAAATATACATGTGTTTGCAGAACAGCCTGATCTCTCATATTCCAGATGTCCGTAAATTTTTTGACCAGTCTTTCCCTTGAGTGTTTGGCAGTTGTTTATGAGGACAAAACTGGATTTCTCAATCTTGGCACTATTGATATTTTGAATTGTATAATTCTTTGTTGTGGGACTCTGTCTCGTGCATTATCAGAATGTAGCAGCATCCTCAGCCTCTACACATCCTTTCCCCAAATTGTGACAAACACAACATGTCCAGACATTATCAATTGTCCTCTGGGAGAGCAAAATCACCTTGTCTTTTTGTACTCAAGTGCATGATACACTTCTATTTATAACAGGAATTTTTAAAGTACATATGTGGCATTGTTTATGTTGCCAAGGAAGAACCACGTTTAAATGTTCTTATTTGGATTTCAAAGTGCAATTAATTATTGATTCTATGCAGTTTTTTCATGATAAACTGGATTTCTATTTTAAGGAAAGGAAAGACAGTCAGTTTTTGCTGTTCTTGGAAATCTGTTATTAATCAAAAATCAGCTAATTGGAATACTCCCACTACTTCCTCATCATTTTAAACAAAATTTATTTTATTCTATATTAGTTTTCTCCTGTCCTGTCTCTTCAGAACGCGCTTTCGTTTGGGTCCTTTATATGTGTTCTGTCTTCTCAACCAAACCGTAAGCCCTTAGAAAGCATTTATGCTTAGATAGACATTTTCTAAAAGCATGCTTCAGCAAATATCAAGAAATATGATTTAGTTAAAACAAAATTAAACTATTTTATGATAGCATTCCTATCTGTATCTGTATGTTGCATGTATACAACTAAAATGTTCAATAATATTAAATATTTAAAACTATTCCTGAATACATGAAAAGGTATTTTATACAATAATACTTTAATAATAACCTGTTTGTTTGAGAATTATTAGTAGTTAGAAAATAATTCCTTTCTGAATTTCTAAAAATGTTTAGATTTTCAGTTCAAACTCTTTCTTTTGTGAATATAGATAATTTAAGCACAAAATAAGATTTTGTTTCTTTTTTTCCTTGGGAATTTTCTTTGAATTCTCTTAGATGCTCAAGTTGCAATATTATGTAATTCAAAAAAATCTATAATCTAAAAATATGAAAAATTATAATTTCTAAAAAAAAGTTGTACAAAAATACAATCTCTGCCGTAGTTAAGTAAAACATCAGAGGTAAGTAATATACATGTGTTGAGAATGAATTTTTTACGTATAAGATGGACTTTGCTCTCTATAATTTATGACAGTAAACGAAACACATAAACTGCATCTTTTCATTTGCCAGCTGGTACTGCCATCTGCGATTCCAGGTACATGGAGAATGTGGGTAAAGGCCCAGGAGCGTCCTCTCAGAAACCCACCTGCCTGTTTGGCCATCTGTTGCGGAAACTGCAGTCAACACACACTCGATCTGCAACAATCCCCAGGTCTGGCACTTCACAGCATTCTCTGGGGCACCTATTATCTGACCAGAGCTGGTGTTCATATTCCTCCTGGATGCTGCTTCCTTCTGTCCTGCATGCCTAATTAGATGTCATTTTTTTCTCCTCCCCCATTGTATCCTAACTCTACTCAGAGACCTTCCTGTCCATGCCACAGGAGAGTAAAATCCCCAGGCTCAAATCTAAGTCCGTGGTTCTTCCTATTACTTCCATTGATTCCTTTAATAAAGAGATACAGTTCTTGAACTCTAGCCTAACTATATGAATGAAGTTGCAGCTTTTTGTAACCTTTTGTGGATTTTTTTTGTAGATGAGAAAACGCAATATCTCAAAAACAGAAAATCATGATTAAAGTGTCCTTAATACGGAAATGATGCACCTCATCTTTTAATGGGAATATAGTAACCAGGACTGAGGAAGGGTGTTTCATCAAAACACTTTATAATTTAACATTTCGAGCATTTGGGTTTCTTTTCACCCCATTCTGAAAGGTCAAACTGCAAAAGCCATTTAATCCAGTTATCTGGCTTCTTTCTCATCAATACTAGAAGCAAATTGTTGGCATAAATGACTTTTCTTAACAGACATGTAACTGACCTTTGTGCCAAGAATATGACCATTTTAAAAAGTTCATTGTATAGACACTTTAATGGATTTTCCTATAATTCACCAGGTTGTGGGAAAACCTGGTCCAATGTCTGCACACCTTTGGAATACTGAGACCTATTCAGTTTAACATTGTTATTGGTATTACTGCCATACAAAGTTACTGCTATGCAGTCATTATATCTTTTATGCTTCTGGAATGATCGATTCTCAGGCAAGCAGTGCAGAAAGCCTCCTACTCTCTTAAAAATAATGAGCTACAAAAACATCTTCGCCTGCCTGCAATTTTAGGCTTACTATTTCACTGAATCTGAGAAGCGCTTTAAGCAATTAAGTGACTCAGTATCATTTCCTGAGTCATAACTGTATTTATCAGCAATGTGTAAGGCAGAAGAAGACATAGTTCTTACCCCAAATTCCCAATTATGTTATTCATGCACTTCTAGGATAGTTCCCTAAATAGTGTCATTGAATTGAAGCAACTGCTATATGGCAAGTCACATGAACAAGGAAGGAAAAAAGAAACCCACCCCAGCACAATGGCATATGGGGTTCTGCAGCCTCTGTCTCCTGAAAGCAGGAGCAACTGTAAAAGCATAGAGAAATCTAAATGGCCACTAATAAGGAAACTAGGAAGTAAATTGTGATATACTCACATAATAACATTATGTAGTCATTTAAAATTATGTGTACAAAGATAATAGCATAATGCCATGGGGCAATTCTTGTGACAGAAAATTATTTTTTAAATGCAGTATATATTTGCCCAGTATGACCTTAACTGTGTAAAAATATATGCATAGAAAATAAATAGAAAGCAAATTGAAACAAAATTTTACCGGTGGTCATCTGTGGATATCGGAATTATGTGTAATCATTATTTAGTTACATTTCTTTATCTTTGAAAGTTTCTACTAATGTTTATAATTCAGTGTTTGGAAACGAAAAGAAAACCTTTATGAAGAGAAACATTTTGAGAAAAGGATGTTGTGAATAGGAAAATGTCCTGTAATGTTAAGTATAGAACAAATTATAGATTATCTTTCTATAGAAAGATTGTCATTTAAGAGCAGAAAATATCCTTAAGATTGAAAGAAGGTCAGTTATGAAACAGCAGATGTAAAAATCCTGAGTGACCACAGGATGTTTGGCCACCTGTCTTAAGCTAACTCTTATAAGTAAAAAGATCTAGGTAAAACCAGAAAATGAATTCCTTTATAGAGAAAAGGTATTGAGAAGTCAGAAAGATTTGAGCACAGGTATTTGTCAACCTTTAGAAACCACACCCCCTCTTCACCAGAAAAAACTCCAACTCTCCCTTTTATCAAAATAAAAATCTCCATAGCTCCAACAGTGTATTGAAGTTTATTTAATCTGATTCAATTCAGTTCATTTTAATTCAGTTGAACAAATATTTATTGAAAACATCATATGTCTGACTCAGTACTAGCTACTATGAATATGAGGAAAACAGAGCAAAAAGATCTTAACAGAGCTTTCATTCCAGGGATGCACACAATCTCACCCCAGTGTGCAATCAGCAGAGAGGAAGAAGTGCAAGTATGGAGAGGAACACAGAGAGGTGACCCTCACTTGGATGCCTGGATGCTCCTTGGAAAAGTTCTTGCAGGAAGTGACACCTGAGTTTGAATGTGAAGTAGGAAACATAACAAACGTGTGTATGTGTGTGCGTGCTTTATATGCATGTTGGAGGCCAAGAGGCTTAGGAACTGGTTGAAATTAAAGGGCACGTGCAAAAACCAGAAACACACAGTTTGGAGCATTTGAAAAGTGAAACAAGTTTGGCTTGGTTCAAGCCAGCTTTTAAATTAGGGACTAAAAAGAGGAAGAAAGGACCACTTGTGCAATTTAAGAATTGGAATTCATTTTCCAGGAAATAGGAAGACATTTAAGGTTCTAAAATGTGTAATAATTTGCTCGCATCTGATTTAAGAAGTATACTGTGATTGTGGGTGCTATACTTATTTTATTTTATGATTTTCTTTTCTAAATAGGCAATGATGTTAACAATTTCTTATTTTTCAAATTAACCCTCTCCCACATTTCAACCTTCTTCCCTAGAAGTTGGATTTACACTCTTAATTTGGAGCTGAGTAGTACTGATCTTTAATGTGAAAACTCAAAGAATCCCCAAATGCTATGATAGCTAAACATGGGGAACCGAGGTCAAAGTTTGGTGAATTTCAGAATCTCTGAGAAGGATTAGAGCCAATGGAAACACTTTTCATTTAAATAATCATTAGGAAAACATTTTACTTCTGAAAAACATGAAAAGGAAGATATAAAGGGCTTTTTCTCCATCTCTGTCTCCCTCCTTTCATCCCTTCTTCCCTTCCTTGACCTCTTTTCTTCCTTTTTTAATTCTTGTCTCTCTTGTTCCCTTTTTTTGTCCTTATCTTTTTTCCTTCATTCCTCCAACATTTACTAAGCATTTATCCTTAAAACAGATATTTATGATATGGTCTCTGCCTCCTGAGGTTTGTAACTAACTAGGAAGATACAAAATTAAATAAGAATTAGTCAAGAAAAAAAAAAAGTGAAGCAGTATAAAGTGCCAGAATGAATAATGAAAATTTTAAATTGTCTGAGTTCTGAGTAGAAAAGATGTCTGTGAGCTGCAATTGCTGGGAAAGGCTAGATTTAACTTAATTTGATTTGACTAGATTGAGACTAGGTTTGAATTCAAAAAAATTTTGAAAGATTTGAAACATGAAACAGTCTTCTCAACTGAGGAGCCATTTACAAAGGTTACAAAAATAAAACTTAACTGTTGAAATGGAAAGACTTGAAGTTAGAAGCCATATAAACTTCTCAAATTGGTTATCTGTAATGATTAGAAGGAGAAGCCTTTCTCTTTGGAGTTTATTTTCTGCTAAATAGAGGCTATGAATTATATAAGAGATGAGAAATTTGGCTTGAAGGTATGTTAGCTAATTAGAAAATATAATGGAAATGTTTTCCCTCATACACATGATTTTGACTTCAGTCATGTATTCAATAAAGATATTTATCCCCTTTAACATGTGATTTTTTTATAGTCCTTTGCTTGAAAAGGTTTATGAGTTTCTTTTTTCAAGTACCATTCATAGTCTCAGCATTATTGAATGACATAAATTTTTTTCTGGTACTTAATATGCTCTTAGACTATACATACACACACTCACACACACACATATATATATACATACATACATACATGATATGATATGGTTTGGCTCTGTATCCCCACCAAAATCTCATCTTAAATTGTACGCTCATAATTCTCATGTGTTGTGGGAGGCACCCGGTGGGAGACAATTTGAATCATGGGGGTGGTTTCGTCTATACTGTTGTTGTGGTAGTGAATAAGTCTCACAAGGTCTGATGGTTTTATGAGGGGTTTCCGCTTTTGCATCTTCCTCATTTTCTCTTGTTGCCGCCATGTAAGAAGTGCCTTTCCTCTCCTGCCATGATTCTGAGGCCTCCTCAGCCATGGGGAACTGTAAGTCCAATTAAATGTTTTTCTTCCCAGTCTGGGGTATGTCTTTATCAGCAGCATAAAAACGAACTAATACATGATCTTAGAAGTCTAAAATACTCAAATTCAAAAGTTCCGCATGTAGAATATTAATTAATAAATTTGTTCGACGATTCTATGCTCATTTTCAGGGTCTCTTAGTCTCTTGAGGCTGTGTTAGTGACGATGTATGCTCACTTTTCTAGTTTTCAGGGTACTCTTGAATTCCTAAGTAGACACTACTGCTTTTTGTGACAACTCATCAGCAAGTCTTAATTTACTTTTAGAGATGATTTTCAACATTAATAAGTTTGTTTGAAAAGTTTAGATAAAATGATTTCAGTGTATTCTACCAAGAACAGGGTTTCTCAACCTACATTATTGACATTTTAGGCTGCATAATTGGTTCTGTGTGGGAGTGCTGCCTTATAGATTGTAGGATGTTTACCAATATCCCTGGGCTCTACTCACTAGTAACCAGTAGTATATTCCTCCTTTGGACAAATAACTATGTCAATGAACATTGAAAACTATGCCCTTGTGAAACAAAAATCATTCCAGTTGAGAGCCACTGACATAGGGCTTCCCTTACAGAACCATCAGATGCTCCAACCTGGCAAACGTAAGACAGGAGCTTTGATCTGACATATTGGTTTCATGAGGCATGGTATATCTATGGGCATTAAAGCCTGATATTAAATTTCCATTTGCTGTGGGATTGAGAAATACAAATTTATGCACTTAGACTTGGTTAGTTTTACATTTCCTTTCTTTTGCACCATCATTAGAATGAAGAAAATCCACAACAAACAATCTAATCCCTCTCAGTGCGAACCTTGAGTTATCAGAGAGGTAAAAAGTCTTCTTTAGATTATCCAAATTTTTGCAACTGTCCTTATATTATCCTTTCTACACTGTTATTGTATAGTAAGTTTTTATACTACTTAAAACTTACTATGCTATTAAAATTAGTTTTAACAAATATTTCAGTCTTTTTAAAAGTTGGTCTTAATGTATGGTAGAGTTACTTGATTAAGAATTTATCAATTCGTAGCTGGAGGATGAGTGTCGAAAATCTACTTATCAGGTACTATGCTCACTACCTGGGTGGCAAAATCATTGGCACGCCCAACCCCAGCGACACGCAATTTACCCATGTAACACTCTAGCACATGTACTCACTGAAACTAAAAGTTGAAAAATAATAAAAAAGAGTTTACTACTTGGTTCTATCTTTTGCTCCTAATTGAAGACACATTTTTCCCAGAGCCCTTTAAATCATGTCTACTTACAAGTTGTGTTTCCATGTGTTTAACATAACACATATAGAAAATGTGACTGGGATGGATCAAATACCAGAAAAATAATTAAATCTGAAGTTATCTGATATATCTCATAATTGTTCTTGATACCTTAGGAAAGACTCAATTTTAATTTTACGTAGCTTTAAATATTGTACTGAAATAGCTCTATGAAGCTTTTTAATTTTGAGATTCAGATAATATATGATGCTTCATTTATACACACCGGAAGCAATTTATGTGCTAATATCCTCACTTCTGATTTGGCACACTTCAGAATATTTCTAATTTAATTGCTTATATATCAAATGGTGTTTCTCCCCCAAGCAGAATCACTCTTTATTTCGGAATTCACTACCACCAGGCAGCCTACACATTAATAATTTCTTAATGCAATGGGAATAGTTTTTATTTGCAAAACAATTCTTATCTTCTCTTCATTCTGTAAGAAATCTATGTCTCTACTCATATAGTAAAGAGGAAAACTACATGCTCACTGAGCTTCCTTTCCATAATGGATACACTGTTTAACCCTGTTCTTAAATGTTTATATGCAATTTCTTTCTAATGCAAGGAATTTCAATATATATAAATATTCAACACAATGCCTACAGCTATATTTATATATCAAATATAAACAAAGCTATCAAAAGATAATTAGGTGAAATGTGTATGTTTTGTCATAATTAATATTCTGTCAATAGGCTAGATAAGAAAACTCCAAGGGTTAATGTTTTGCTGGGCTGCCAGATACTGTTGCCAGTGAATTTTTCTAGCTCACTCCATTAATCCAGTCAGCACAATGGATCAGACTAGAGATGTGTCTCCATAAATCACTCTGAAGTGCTGCGGGGTAGGAGTATCTAATTAATCAGCACTGTCATTATGTTTGACTTGTAGCTGCCTTACTATGTTTGGGATGGAGATTCAGTGTGTTTAACCCACATGCTCTTATGTAGCTCTCCAGCGGTGGTGTAGATTTTAACCCTTTTGCAGAAAAAAAGTCAATCGGTGTGATTCAATCATATTTTTCATATTTTTTAAAGATATGACCCCCACATTACTTTTAGTAATTTTTCCATTCGCCACAGATTTTCTTTTGTACAAATAAAAATACATATTTCAATATTAACATTTGTGTGAATAGTATGGTCAAGACAAAAATACACCTTGAAATATTTTCTTAACTAACTTGTAGGAATAGCATACCAAAAATGGGAAGAACTTTTGGATTTTAGTTTATTCTCACCATCAATGAAAATTTATTTCTGTATCTTTTGTTTTGCTCTCAAACCTCACTCTTTTGGGATGATATATTTTCTTGTCGTTCTCTTCCTTCACATGAGTATTCCCTAGTAAAGCAATTATTTTACAGTTTAAAAATCATGTAAGTAGATATAACCCATTTCCCAAATGAGTGAAATACCTCAAAAGTTGCCCAAGGAGATATAGCTAATACAAGGTTGAAGTCAGTCTAGATCATGTTTCCTATCACTTAGATTTTCATGAACATATGAGGGATAGAGTATAAAATAAATCGGCCGGGCGCAGTGGCTCATGCCTGTAATCCCAGCACTTTGGGAAGCCAAGGTAGGCAGATCACCTGAGGCTAGGAGTTCAAGGCCAGCCTGACCAACATGGAGAAACTCTGTCTCTACTGAAAATACAAAATTAGCCAAGCGTGGTGGTGCATACCTGTAATTCTAGCTCCTCAGGAGGTTGAGGCAGGAGAATTGCTTGAATCCGGGAGGCGGAGGTTGCCATGAGCCAAGATCACACCACTGCACTCCAGTCTGGTCAACAAGAGCGAAACTCTGTCTCAAAAAAAAAAAAAGTATAAGATAAATAGATTTTTACCTGTGGCTTGAGGAATCCACCATTACTTTATATCAAAATCCAATATTGTTTATGACAGCAAATTGCTAGATAATGCTATAAAATTAGAACTTTTCCCCACCAAAGAAAAATACACGCACAATAATAGCATATAAGCAGTATTATCACGCTTGTAAAAAATAAAGTAGTTTTGGATTTCTGCTATGAGTTCATAGACACACACATGCATATATACGTGTGACAGTCTTTGAAGAGAAACACTTATTCCAATAATGGTTGTTAAATAATTTATCGCTTGACAGTTTACCATAATGGTTAATCTTAACGCTAAGAATGAATTTTCTTGTAAATAACAGTCAAATGTCCTCCAGAAGTAAATATAGTGACTAAGTGCATGAACTAACTAGACAATGCTGAATAGTATAAAATTGACGGGAACTTCAGAACTACAAATTTATTTATATTGTAAAATTTTACTTATGAAAAAATTATATAGTACATTTGCCAGAAAGTTAAAGTTAAGTCTGATAATAAAAATATATTGGTCTAAGTCCTCATACTTGGATTACATGTGCTCTTACTTTCAGCCAAATAATGGAGAATTATCAGATAAACAGTAAAGTCATCCTTCCTAGGAATTCTCTTACTTTGCTTTATTGTTCAAAGAGATCACCTAACAGTAGGTAGGTAGATTAGCTAGATAGATATATATTCGTATACATCATACAGACACATTTGTATAACATAAATTTACATAAAAACAAATATACATAGATTAAATATTTTACATTATATTATACATAGAACATATAATATGTAGGTTACATATAGTATTATATGTAATAATAACTATTGGATGTTTCCATTTAAAGCATGTCTGATAAAGATCAGAATATAATTTTATAATTTCTTTACTAAATTGATCAAATTTACTTTTTAAAAAAACTTGTTCTTGCCATCAAAGACGGTGCCAGCACTCCTCATCATCAAAGAATTGATCTACGTTTTCTTTTTCAGTGGTCAAGATACACTTACAAACTATCTTCCCTTCCATTATAATCAGAGGCACACGTTTGCAAGTTAAATGAGATGACAAGTTTATTTGTGATTATGCAACTGAGTAAGTCTTTGTGATGAATTTAAGGACGAGCTTCTCATTTTGGTCATATATTAATTAACTGGTCTAATGAACTTTACAACGAGATTTTAGAAATTGAGGAGTAACTAAAAAATATTTACCCAATAATATCACAACCCCCCAATGACCAGAACACTAAACTCCATAAAACGCATTTGCTAAAGTAATGAAAGAGAAGGCACTATCTTAGAGTATCCCTTTTTCTGCAAATATGTTTTCTGTTGACTTTCTAAGTAATTAGTACTTCTCAGAACAAAGCTGCAAAATGAGAAACATATTTTAGACTTTTAAGAATTGTTGAAAATGTCAAGGCAAATACCCAAAAATATACACACTTTACTATGGCTGCAGAGTTTTCAGTAGAAAGAACTTTTGAAGATGAAGTTTTTTGTGGAGTGTTACACACAAAAGTAGGTGTAATATTTAAATGTTTATATTTATTATAATTATCATGTTGGTAATGGCTTTTAAAATACTGTTATATTGAAGAGTGCTGAATTACCCATCCAACCTGAACTTTTGACAAGATTCCAACTGTAAATGTGTGAGATCTTGTTCATTTATATTTTTATTTGTTTCCAGATATATATTATTTTGAACCTATCTTATATGTAGGACATTCCACAAGTCTCTGAATCAAATATATAAAATTCACCTAGTCTCATTTCTTAGCAATTCTCATATATATTCAAATATAACTTTTTATCTCTCTGCTGTTAAATAACATTATTATTTATGAGAGACTTAAATTTGGGCTTTCTTTTTTAAAAAAATAAAAGATCAGTTTTGATTAGAGTTCAACTTCAGTTGTCCCAATTTTTACTAAAGTTTCATATCTATAATATCAAAGAAAATATAAGTAAACTTTATCTGATATATGTTTAAGATGATCGTTTTACCTTACTAATAGGCTAAAAAATGTTTGGTGTCATCAAATAAATTGTTTTACACTTAAAATAGTTTAAACTCTGTGTGGAATTTCTTACTTATTCAACCAGTAAATGTTTGGGGGCATCTACCTCAATGATGAAAAATGCAGGGAAAGAGGAAATGAAGACCCCCTTTTTAACACAAAAATAATAATAATACAATGAAATATAGCACAAGGGCTAAGTGACTGCTACAAAGAAAGATAGGAGGTGTGAGAAAGAACACTGACTGTTAGGGAAATTAGGAAGGCTGACTTTGGAGGCAGGGTTCCGAGGTGTTTAAAAGTGAGAAGGTCTTTTTAAGTGTGAGAAGTAATGATAGTATAGGCGTAGATAATGAAGTAGAAATAATCAGACCATTACAAGTAGAGCAATCCAGCTTGAGTGACAAGTGGGAAATAATGATGAAAAGAGAGGTTAAAGCAAGATATCAAGAGCCCTAAATTCTAGCAAAGCAGTTCAGAGTTACCCTATTAGCCATGGGCAGCTCCAGATACTTCTGATGAGATTATAATTAATCTAGTATTTGTGCACAAGGATCTGCATTTGGGAGATAGGAACCAAAAAGGATTTTTAGGAGGCTGCCGAAGGAGAAATCTAGATGAGAGTATAAATGATAAGGACCTGGAATACAGTAGTGATAGTGGGAACTGCCGAGAAGAGAAGGACCTGAGGAATTATCTTTCATACTTCTAACTAATGGACTGTTACCAAATCCTACAGCAGTTAGAAAGGAGGGAGGTCCCCAAATTAACTCTAGACTCTTAGGATGATTGAAATTCTGACAGTAACAATATTGGACAAAATAAGAAAGTCAGAAGAGAACATTTTTTAAAAAAAGAAACCACAAGGCTGGGCGCGGTGGCTCAAGCCTGTAATCCCAGCACTTTGGGAGGCCGAGACGGGCGGATCACAAGGTCAGGAGATCGAGACCATCCTGGCGAACACGGTGAAACCCCGTCTCCACTAAAAATACATAAAAAACTAGCCGAGCGAGGTGGCGGGCGCCTGTAGTCCCTAGCTACTCGGGAGGCTGAGGCAGGAGAATGGCGTGAATCCGGGAGGCGGAGCTTGCAGTGAGCTGAGATCCAGCCACTGCACTCCAGCCTGGGCGACAGAGCGAGATTCCATCTCAAAAAAAAAAAAAAAAAAAAAAAAATTCCAACTGAGGTGGCATTCTGTAGATACAATGAAAGAGAGTGAGATATCAGAATCCCTCCTGAAGACTAAAGTCATCCTAGGAATTATCTTATTTTGCTTTATTGTTCAAAGAGATCACCTAAAGTGAGAGTTTCCTCTGAAGTTGATGGAATTCACAGCTTGGAACTGCTTCCAAAGTTCTAAAGGAGATTGAAGACTGCGTGATATTCCAAACAGAGACAGCACTATGAGCCCACAATAACATTTAGGATTATCTACATTCTTGTTGAGCTTCCCATAAAAGGCTTCCATTTCAAGTGCTAAAAATGTTCCAGGAATTTCAGTTATTTCATATATTCCTTCATTCACTAATTCATTCATTCACTCATTCATATATTAAGTCTACCAATATTTGTGAAACTTACAATGAACTAGACATTTTTTGTAAGGCATTGTGGATAAAAAAGGTGAGTAAAAAAACATGATTCTTTAATGGAATTTGCCATATTATGGGGGAAGACAGTACTTACTAAAATAATCTCAATAAAGACAGCAAAATTTATAACTGAAATAATGGAAGTTCAGCTATAGAAAACACAGATGCATCATGACCTGTATACATCATTACCAGTATTTTAAAGCAAATACAGTTGTTTTAATTGTTGATGTATTTTTTGAGTTACATGTATATTTCATAAGTTAATTTTATTTTATATACAAAAATTTTATTAGGAGATATAACAATTGTATAAACATTTAATGTAATTTTTCTCAAATTACATTATGTATGTTTGTTTGTAGATGAACTTTAATACAAATTTGACCTTTAGGAAGACATCTTTTATATAAATTTATGGGAAAATACATTTTATTTTCTCACCAAAATAACTCTATTGCTATTAATAAAAATTTTAAAAAATGGCCATTTGGGAGTAGTTTTTCTCGAAATCCTTATATATAACTTATTCATATGAATAATTTTTCCTTAAACTTATTTTTGTGAACTGTGAGGACAAGGTAAAATATTTAAAGAAGAAGGAAATCAGTGGAAAGAGGGAGGCAGTTACATTTTATTTCCTAAAGCATCACAGTGATATAGCAGTATAAATATGCGTGGTGAGAATTCTGGGCTGAATTAAAGAAGAATGAACAAAGCCATCAAACAGAAGAATACGATTTCTCTTAGACCTCAGATTTTCTCATGTACTATTGAATGTCTTCCCACCAACCTGAAGCTCTTGCATGAAAATGGCAGCAGAAGCATCATGTATTCTCTGACATCTGTGCACACACACACACACAAATGGCAGACACAGCAGCCATGAGGGCATAAAACTAGGCTAGAGGTCTGGACGCATCATCTGGTACCTGTTATAAGTCAACAAAGATCCTGTGCTAAGTGACTCCACAGATTGCACCAAGCAAGGAGCAAGCCCCAGGAGAAAAACCAAGACAATATTGCTCCAAAGGGCTGTAGAATTGTGGCAGTGGTCTCAGTTAGTGACACTGATGATACAGATGACAATTAGGAGAAAGGGTTTAGAATGTGAATGGGGAGCAATTCAGCTGCTACAATATCCATCAACAGACTGTTGCCTGAGGCAAAAGGGACCCTGCTGTCCTTTGTTTTTCTGTTCAAACTAGAAGACTGGGGAGAAGTGGGGGAGTGAAAGGGGAATTTATAAAATTCATCATAACCGAAATTATTTGAGCTAAAAGTTGGTGTTGAATAATTTAAAGTGGCCATTTCTTAGAAGTGGAGTTGGTTGTTCCTCCAGCTTTAATAAATGTGAGATATCTTGCAGCACTGAGACAGTTCTCAACTTAAAAAAATTTAAAGAATAAAACCTTTAAAAGAAAAAAGCTTTCTACCTGCTCAGCTTAACTACTAAGTGTTCACCTATGTCTTCCTTTTCTTAATAAGCCTTGTAATAATCTCCAGCAACGTGGTGGTGTCTAGCCATTGTTTAAACCATCATTAGCGTTGTGGTTATCACTTGAATGGCACTGAACAAACTTTGTTTCAGGTTCTCTATATAGCTCTCCCACTTAGGCTTACTATATAGTTTAACATAACTCTATGAGCAGACTGCAGCTCACCAATTTTTTTAATTAAATGATTTTTTTAAAAGTTAAATGAGTTGTTTTGAAAATTAAAAATATATATGCTAAGGAATGTAATGTCGTTGATTTTAATGAAAAATTAGCAATTTTCTGGGAGGAATCCTATGAATCAATTTATCATATGGTTATAATAGCAATAAAACTGAAACTATCAAAAAGTCAAGCATTTTTGAACTCTAGAATGTATAAAATCTAGAAGGTATCAAAAGGCAAGATTCTACTCATGTGCTGTCTCTGAAATGAAAAATACAGAATAGTAGTACCAGGTTAAACGTCTTGCCTTTATGTTCTAGAAAGAAGAAATACCACACAAGTTTAACAATAGTTTTTTCATCATATTTCCTATATTTATTGTAACTAAATTCCATAGAAGTACCATAAAAAATATACTTCTAATGCTACTTGGATAATTTTGCTTTGGTTCTCAGAATAAAAGCAAGAATCCCAGAATATATAGAGAAAAATGTTCAGTATTTGCTGTTTAAAAGTTCAACTTAGAAAAATTTCTCTTGAGTTCCAACAGATGTATGGTCTGTAAAATAAGACCTATTTGATATATTTTTTTTAATACATCAGAAAATATATTTATTATGCTATTTATAAAATGAAGCTTAAGTAATTTATTTTCAAAGATATCCTAGCTCCAGTGCCTAATGACAAATTAGAGAATGACAAGCTTTTCATTTACACAATATATACTAAAAATATTAAAACATATTTTTCAGAGAATACCTTTTATTTCAAACAAATGACTTTATTATATTTTAGTTAATTCTTTATTTGATTAGCAGATAACCTCCTTTGTAAGTAGCCTAAATATAATGCAACAGAAATAAGAAAACAGATCTAACTAAAGATTCTGTTAGATCCCAGTGACTTTTATTATTGTTTCTCTGTATTTATGGTTAATTATGTTTACAAGGGAAATACTAAAAACAACTTATCACCATGAATTCTAAAATCATACAAACTTGCACCTGAGAAGAATTTTCAATGGGAAATAAAATCAGGCCAACCTCAATCATGGCTTATTAAATTACAGCTGGTCCAAAACTGTTTGATATTCAAGCAGCTAATTAGCAATGGAGATGGCTAATTCAAACTCTGGGCTTTGATCTCCAGTTCACCCAATATTTATTAGGTTTATTTAAAATAGAATGAAGAGGGAAAGTATCCTGAAAGCTGGCGGAGACAGTCTGAACAGTAGTTTACTTATAATTTACAGACTTGTGGTACTTAATATATAATGCAATAATCTTCCTGATGCCATTTGTCATTTGGACGCTGCCACAGATTATAGCTTAGGGCACTGCATCTGTGCACAGATCTGGCAGGAAATGGTCTAAAATCTTGAACAGCTGAGCATGATGTTTTGGTATAGTTGCAAAATTCAACCTCTGCTCCAGAGGTCACTGCATGCTTCTGTCCTGACAGCCCAAATTGTTAAGCATGTGACTAATATGCATACAGAACACAGGCTGCCTGACGTCTGCTACAAGCTTGATGGCTGGTTAGTGGCTAGTCTTAATTTTATGTGACAATCCTATGTAGGAAGTGCTGTGGGGGTGACTAAATGGAGCATATTGATGTCCCACTGGGTGTAGCCCCTGTTGTTTTGACAAATTCTCCTTAGCATTTATCAATCAGGCCTACAATGGGGAGTGCGCTGAATATCTAATTCAGACATGCTAGTCAGGGCTAATAGAGCAAGATAGCATGTTATTCAATTTGTACTTGTTAGCGATGTCCCACTGTCACTGGGCAATTTACCTTCACACTTCACAAATGAAAAGAGAAATTTGCTGGGCTTCAAACACTTACATGAGTTACAAGCAAAATTTTAATTAGCATGTCATTACAGCAATAATTTATTGCTGCTTTGTAGTTTTCCTCGCATACAGATTACGCTTTTCCTATTTTAGAAGGGATGCCCTCAAGGCTTGTGAAGCAGGTAATAATAAGGACAGCTAACAAGCTTTACTAAAAGATGCATATGAATATTTTCTTTCTGTGGAGTTTTAAATATTTATGTATGAAAATAAAATTGATACGTGAGATTTTTGTTCTGGGGGATTCGCTCAATGTTTTACCAATTCTGTTCTAATATGGTGTTTGTTTATTTTTAACAGGTTCTACCATGTTTTGATTTCTTCCTAAATGTCACACATGTGGGCAAACTAAAGAAAGTATGCTACAATTGTTAAAAGCTCTTGATGTAAGCAAGGGAAACTTCCGTAGTTCTACTATAAGCACTTGTGAATACACAAGAGTTTTTCCAGAGTGTGAACAAAGCAGCATGCACTGTTTTCTACCAACTGTTTACGGAGAGTTGTCTGGAAAGCACAATCTTAATCAGCTGGCAAACTGAACATCTTAAGAAAGGAAAGCAAAAAGGAGGAGCTGGTAGTCGCTCTCCATGTGTGGCCTCAATCTGGCATCCTTAGAATACAAAAGTGAAAGAATGACCTATATATTATCTAAAGACAGAAACAAAGCAAATAGTGTGAATATACAAAAATGGCAATGATAAACAGATTAAAATATAAATGGAGTAAACACTTTGATTGTGGTATTGGCATAGTTTGAAGAGTTATGATTGTCAAAACCTCCTTGTGTGAAAGGTGCAGTCAGACCACTCAAAGAGACAATTAGTGGCATTTCACAGCAAGCAAATAATGCAGTGTTATTTTGCATATATTTACCCAATCTATAGAAACATGGCTTAATGACTAAATTTCTTCGTATGTGTCCACACTTAGAGAAAGATGACTTTATCACTACGAATTCCAAACTGCCAATTTTACAAAATATGGCTTTATGACCACCTTGCAACAAAGCTTGCTGTCAATCAGAATGGGGTCTTGGACTGCACCTCTGCTATCCTTAAAGTGGCAGGATAATGTCTTACTGGCTTATTCATCTTTATATGTTATTTACTAACTAGCATGGTGCAGAGCACCTAGCAAGAGCTTGATACTAACTATCGAAAGCATGAACATTTGAACTTACATGTTTTTCAAAGAAGCAAGGGGTAAGAAAATAGATATTAAAAATCTTATGCTAAAGAAACCAAATGGAAATCAAATGATAAAGAAACCATTTACTACTTCTCCCTGACCCCCATGTCTAATTCATTAGCTCCTGTGGCTATTTATCTTCTAAATATTTCTCCATATATTCCAAATTGCTTGATAATAATCTCCACCTCCCAAATCTAAGATGCTAAACTTCTATTCTGGGTTATCAGGAAACATACTGTTTCAGACTTTAAACCTATTTTCTACAATGTAGCCGGAGTAACTTTTACAAAACACATATCTACTCAGGTCACCATTCAGTCTAGAACTCTTCAATGTCTATTGCTTTTAGAATACTGACAATTTCTTAATATGGTTCCAATGCATTTCCCTGCCCCGTATCTCACTCAGTCACCTGCGTTTAATGGATCTCTTTTTCAGTTTTTTTTCATTTGGTGTGCTTACCCCAGGACCCTTGCACATACAGTTTTCTCCATTTGGAATGCTCTTCTCTTCCTCATGGTTTAGTCCATTCTTACTTATCCTTTGCAAGAAAGCTTTCTTGAGTTCTCAGAATAATCAAATCTTCCTTTTCAACACATTCAGCATACCACACTTAATTTCATGTTTATTTGTATGGTTACTTGATTAATTAATATATGTCATCTTTTAAAGTTGTAATTTCTACAAGGGCAGAAGTCTTGTTTATTTTTGTGTCACTGGCATGTTGCTGAGTGACCAATAAATATTTCCTGAATAAATAATGAGAGTAAACATACTGTGTACTCAGCACTGAGCCATCCTGAAACTAATTATAAAAGAAGTATGAAGTTATTGTGGTCTCTCCTCTTTGCGTCCCTACCCTTGGACATTCTTGCCTTCACTCTACACTACAATTTCCAGAAGCCACTTGCCCTGCTGTCTTCTACCTCCAGGCCCTTGTAGTTGCTGTTCTCTTTCTGTGGAACATTCCCTCTGTGCTCAGTCTCCATCTTCCTGTCCCTACTCTGATTTCTACCAAATTTAAACCTGATGAAGATGCACTTTTTCCTTCCCTACCCCTAATGTGTGGATTGACAGCCCCAATATATTATTCCACTCTGTGTCTGTATGCGACTGCATTTATCAGAGAATGTACCTGTCTAGTCAGCAGTAAGGCATGATTTGGAGAGGCAAGGGCTTTTTTTTTTTTTTGATACGGAGTCTCGCTGCGACGCCCAGGCTGGAGTACAGTGGCACGATCCTGGCTCACTACAACCTTCATTTCCCGGGTTCAAGCAATTCTCCTGCCTCAGCCTCCAGAGTAGCTGGGACTACAGGCACGTGCCACCACACCTGGCTAATTTTTGTATTTTAAATAGAGACAGGGTTTCACCATATTGGCCAGGCTGGTCTCAAACTCCTGACCTCAAGTAATCTGCCTGCCTCGGCCTCCCAAAGTTCTGGGATTACAGGCATGAGGCAAGGTCTTTTAAACAGCCAAAATCTCTATTAACTGCTTTCCAAAATCATGCTAAATAACATTAAAAATAAAAGCTAGATTCTAGTTATACAATTTTGAGATAGATCACTAAAGCATACCCTTTCCCAGACTCCCTTCCCAGCTCCACCTTTACCAACAGAGAAATTAGGAGCTAGGAGAAACACTAGGGGAAATAGAAAATCTACATATTGTAATCACTCGTATCTCAAATTTGGCAGTGGTTCTGATAATCAAAGAGGCATTGACTGTTCTTGTCTCCAAGATTTTCCATAACACAAATATAAATGTAATTTTTTCATGAAGGGCTTCTATGTCTGCAGATGAGTATCTCTGAGTACCAACAAGGTATGTGCCATAATGTTTATTACCAGTTTTTAAATGTCATTAAGCTTTCAAAATCAGACTTATATTGAAGTCAAAAATACAAGCAGATTCATAAAAATAATTAAAACAAGAGCAAAAAGATTTTTAAGTGTAGATAGTCTGAGTATCTATTCAGTTTTAAGATTTGTAGCTAGAAAAATTACTCTTAGAAAACTATAGAGACATAGAAAATGCTTATCATGTCCTAAATTTAAAAATTAGGCGAGAATACATTTCAATTAAATAAAAAGAGAAAAGAAAAAAGTCTGAAAGGAATCAACTTAGAATGGTGACATTATTAGTAATTGTTTCTATTTTTAAATTTCCAAATAGTTTTACGTAGTTATAGTATTTACATCATTCAAAAATAATATAAACAATTTGGAAGAATAAAAAAACAAAGAAGGATAATAAAAGGAAGCTTAAAACAAAATGTTTTTGCTGTCAAAATGTGTTCATAAAACTAATCAGAGAGGAGTCAAGTTCTTAACAATTAAGATTTATCCTTTAGTAAATCTTAGATGAGTTTCTTTTTAAGTGAGTATGATACAAAATGTACATGAAAATGAAATCTCTTAGGTGCTGGATGAGTAATAATTGTAAAAAACAAAAACAAACAAAAAAGCTGCATTTAGTTCTGCATTCATGGTAAAATGGCACCATTTGAAAGCCCCAACCCAAAAACTTAATTTCCTGTTCCCTTCACTTATTGTTTTTCCTTTACCTAAGCAGGATTTGTTTACATTTCAGTTGCAGGTCAAGTCATATACTCCTATAAATAACTTTTTTTCATTAAAAGTTTAATTTTCTTTTTCTTCCTGTGCACTTTCAGAACACTTTCAAAAAATAAGACTATTAGCTGAATAGAGTATCCAGCATGGCCTGTATAATCTGTTCTGTTGGTTTCCAAGTCTCTGTGGGATACATTTTATTATCTCCATTTTACAGATAAGGAAACTGAAACTCAGAGAGTTGTGGTTATTTACCTAAGGTTACTCGGGGAATAAGTGGCAGGGTGAGAAAGGGAGCACAGGCCCCTGGGACTCCAGAGCTCTCTTTCCCTTGCACTAGCTGCCTCCCTGGAAAGTTAAATAGTTGGTGATGGCTGCTGTTAGGCCTCTGAAGGAGATCATGATGCTCTTAGTTCAGATTTTTATTGATTAAAAAAAAAAAAAAAAAAAAAAACTGTGGTAAAGCCCTAAAGCAAGAGGTCAGTGGTATTATTCATGTCTTTGGACTTCCAGTCACTGAAATTAGTATTTCTACATACAAAGCACCACTCTTGGTGTTCTAGATGATGTAGACATTAATAATACATGGTTATTGCGCTCTAGGGTCTAATAAACACTTTGGGGAGAAAAGGCCTATGGTGTGTGAGAGAAACAGCCATTAGGGTTTTCTGGCAGCAAGCAACACAAACCAACGCAGGCCAATTTCAGCTAAAAACAATGTTCATTGAAAGGGAATGGGAGTAACCCAGAAAGCTGAAGGAAAAACTGTACAGCCAGGCCACATAATGGACAAGAATATAGCAGCTTCAAAACTCGAATAGCTATATTACTTATTGATAACACTTATTTAGCACTTTTTCTGTACCCAGCCCTGTTCTCAGTGTTAACATGTATTAGCATCCGCAATCTACACCACAATGCAATATGATAGGTATTATTATTATTATTACCATAAGGAAATTGAGGCATAGAGAAGTTAAGTAACTTGCCCCAAATCTCACCACTATCTTTAGGGCTCCACTGAATTCTGAAAGATTTTCATTTTTGTGTCACTTTTCTCAAGATTAAGATTCAGGAAGTCTAATCTGGGTGATGTTCCTGACTTTAGCCAAGAGATGGGCAGTAGTCCTCCAAGAAGATGATGGTACTGGAAAAAATTGGGTAGGCAAAAATAACAGATGTCCTCAGTATTGCAGAGATGTTAAAAGAAAGCTGTGGAGAATGAGAACATTTTTATGTACCAGTTGGGTTACAAGCTTTGAGGTTCAAAGCTCTTTCCTCATTTTACAGGAGTCTCACAACAGGGAGATTTGGAACCAGTCATTAGAGCACTAAGCTGGAGTGACTCTGCTTCCCAGTGATTGTAGGATGTCATGTGGGCACTTCTTTAGCAAAAGGAGAGGACAGAACTGGGACTCTAAGATGGGAAAAGCAGTCTGAGGATACTGACAGTTTCTAAAGGGTATCTAGGAAATACTCTGTTTGTTAGAGTCCTGGCTGGCCTCCTTTAATGTCAGGGTTAAAAGAGTCACAAATTGAGGATACACTGACATTAACGTAGACTTTCTTAACTGAATAGTATCTTTTTCAGCACCTCATCTTCTCGTCTCCAGCCTATCACCCTTGCATGGTTCTCCAACTCACACCCTTCAATCTGGGCCTCCCTACTTGAAAAAGAGAGCAGTCAACTTCAACAAAGCATTAATTCATGTGTTCATTCAACTAGTACCTGTAACTCTCATGCTACCTGAGCATGACAGAAACTCTTCTTACCCTGAGGTCTGAGCGAACAGTCTTGGTGGGGAATATAGAAGAGTAATCGGGCCATGATAGTACAGGGCATTACCTGCGATAGAGAGGATTGTAGTGGGTGTTATAGAAGCACATCAAAGGACCATCTGATAGAGTCTGTGGGTAATTAAAAAAGGCTTACTGGGGCCGGGCGCGGTGGCTCATGCCTGTAATCCCAATACTTTGGGAGGCCCAGGCGGGAGGACTGCCTGAGCTCAGGGGTTCGAACCCACCCTGACCAATATGGTAAAACCTCGTCTCTACTAAAATACCAAAAAATTAGCAGGGCATCATGGCGGGTTCCTATAATCCCAGCTACTCAGCAAGCTGAGGCAGGAGAGTCGCTTGAGCCTGGGTGGCAGAAGTTACAGTGAGCCAAGATAGCGCCATTGCACTGCAGCTTGGGTGACAGAGTGAGACTCTGTCTTTTTTTTTTTAAAAAAAAAAAAAAAAGAAAGCTTACTGGAAGAAGTTATTAAAGAAGAACTTGAAGGGAAAAAAAAAAAAAAAAAAAAGCCAAGGTTGGGGAAAGAAGTGTATCAGGCAGAGGGAATATTTAGGTGTAAGGCCAACGGAGGGGACTGGGGCCTCTAGTGAGAGGAAGGGCCATGAGGAAGAGGTTGTCTAATGCTTCAATGTGCTTGAGACAGGGAATAAAACAGCTCCAGAAGTAATCATACTCTCAACTGAATTAAAATAAGAGCCAGAGAGGATTCTGGGAGGGTGAGAATCCAGAATCATCTCAGCAGAGAGAATCTCAAAGACCTTCTCAGGAGAGAGAGGATTTTGAATGTCTTGGGAGATGAATATTTTCAGTCAGCAGAAGTAAAGGAAAGGGCCTATCTGCAGAAAGAAAGGGTGCATCGCAGGAGGAAAGGCCTGAGGTAGACCAGGGTAGCCACTCTGTTTTGTTTCCTTTGTACAACCTTTCACCTGCCTAGATGTGTGTCCACCAACTCTACATTTTGTTTGTTGCTTTCTTATTCATTCTTCTAGATTCCTGTGAGTACATTCTCCACAAAGATGTCCAGGCCAGCAGAGGTAGAAATAGGGACTTTCTCTGTTCTATCAAAGTTATTGTTTCATTTCTTTTTGCATTCTCTAGGATTTAGCACAATTCCAAAAACATACTAAGTATTTAATGGTTTTGATGAATCCATTTATTAATTAGCGAACATATGGGCAGACAGACTGGCACAGGAGTGTAGTTCTGGAGTCAGACTTCTTGGATTCAAATTCTGGTTGTGCTACTTTTTAGATAAGTGATCTTAGCCCAATTATGTCGACCTCAGCTTTTTTATTGGTAAGACGGAGACGGTAACAAAATCTCTTCCGGTTTCTTGGAAATTCAATGTGAGGTACTTAGCAGAGTGCTTGGCCCAGAGTGAGCATGTAGCATATGTCAGTTGTGTTGGTAGTGCTGATATTATAATATAGTATCTTCTCTCTCATGCTGTGCACGTATATGGCAACAATATGGAAGAAATCCATTACAATTTGGCAATTGTATTCTGCAAAGAGCAGAATGTTTCTTAACTTAAGAAGGGATGACAATGAGGATAGAAAAATAAGGTCAAGCCTGGGCAGGTCCGTTAGACAAGTCCACAGTTAGTACCAGAAGTTAAGGTGCTCCCTGGAATTTGTAATGAGATTGCCAGAAGTCTCCACCAAGGCTAGAAAACCATTGGAAAAAAAAAAATCATTGGCATTCCCCTGTTGTCTTTTAAATTGTAGCTTCTTTCCTCCTTTATTTTGTGTTGACATGCTCCTTCACACTATGCTGAACTACCTACACGGTACTCCACTTGGCCTGCCTTTCCCCATGTTCCTGGTTCTGAAAAATCCAAAAGAAACTCCATTCTGGCTTATTCACTCAGAAGTGGTAAAGAAAAATATAATTAAATTAAATATTTTTTTCCTTAAGTCGCTATACATTTATTCAAACACTATGGAGAGTTTATATTTGTTACAGGTATAGAAATACTTAAATAAAATTGAGATTTTTTTTTTTTTTTTTTTTTTTTTTTTGAGACGGAGTCTCGCTCTGTCACCCGGAGTGCAGTGGCCGGATCTCAGCTCACTGCAAGCTCCGCCTCCCGGGTTCACGCCATTCTCCTGCCTCAGCCTCCCGAGTAGCTGGGACTACAGGCGCCCGCCACCTCGCCCGGGTAGTTTTTTGTATTTTTTAGTAGAGACGGGGTTTCACCATGTTAGCCAGGATGGTCTCGATCTTGTGACCTCGTGATCCGCACGTCTCGGCCTCCCAAAGTGCTGGGATTACAGGCTTGAGCCACCGCGCCCGGCCAAAATTGAGATTCTTACTCTAATAGAAATAATAACTTTATTTCAAGAGAGGTAGCTGATTAATTTATGTTAGGTAGCATTTCAGACAGTATGGGGCAGATACATTGGGAAGCTACTAAAACTATGGACAATCATGTACTCCTCTTATATCCACGTGTGACCTCAGTCACAATTTCCAGATTTCATGGCTACTTCTAACAATGATTATAATAACTGAAAGAGAAGAAGAATTTGAAAATATATGAGTACAGTAAACATGTCATACAGTTATTACGAAGCATATGTTTAACTCTTGGCATTTGTGTTTTTGGTATAAGTGTATAATATGGACGTTAACAGCACCATCTCAGAATCCAGACATCTTTCAATTCAAACCCGTTTTCACCCTTGTTAGCAATGTGAGCTTGGGTAAATTACTTAGTTCTCTAAGTTCAGTTTATTTATTTGTACCATGAAACTGCAGGAGTATTAATGATTAAATAATTTTGTTTAAATGGTTATCAATCTGCACTGTTTGTAGTAGAATTAATAAATATGTAATTGAAATCTGGAGTTAATCTATTGGTGCTAATTTCTTCTTCTGCATCATGTGAATACATGTACATTTCTGACATATGTGTGTACACAAAACATCTACAAACACTCTCCAGAGTGCCAAAGCCAATAAATGCACAATCCCACAAGCCTATACATTCCACTCTCTCATTCATGTGAATTTATAACATCTCACTCTAATAAGATATTTATGTTTTATTCTTTTCCTTTATTCTTAATGCAAAGAAACATTAGCATATTCAATAGTGGTTACCTTCTGGTGCTAATCTCAAAATCTAACGTTATTTAAGAAAATTGTTCCAGAGTGGAAGGTTGAACTAATAGGAATCTACAATTCATTTTAGGAACAAACAGGAAAATGCCCAAGAGGTTTCTTCTGAAAATTAAAATTTATCACTTACCCCTCACTTTTCTCTTTCAACTAGCTAAGGTCATCGGGGTATCTAGGGTGGTAGAGAAATAAGAATAAATGGTAGCCTTGAGATTAGTTCATCAGTCTTCTAGATTTCATACTGCAATTTTTATCTGTCTTTGGGTTAATGAGAAGTAACTTGTCTTTATTCTTTAGTTTTGATAGCCATATATTACTTACTACTTTTAGGTACTCGGCCAAACCAAATCATGTTGATCATAGCAACATAAATGTTAACACAACTTTGCCAAATGATGTTTAAATGGCGAATTCAAGAAGAAAGATTACAGAATCCACTCTTTGGCATTCTGCACACCAAACAAACAAACGAATTGACTCAATTTTTTACTTTTCCACTAAACCCAAACACATCATGTTGACATTTCTTGATATTAGAATTGACTATGGCAAAATGAACACACAAAAAATGTCTTTTGTATTCTCTAACAAACTTTGGAAACAAGATGGGCAAATCGCTTTATGCATATTTAGGGTCAGAAATTTAGTAAAGAGATCATTTATTTTAATTCAAACTGCATTATTGGCTTAGAAACATACACATATATCCTCATTCTGTGACCATCAAGTGTGCTTGAAAATTTCACTGACAAGAAAGGGAGTTTTGCATGGGAAGGTCCCTAGTATACAGTGATAATTTTCTCCAAAACACATTTTATTCTCAGGACCCACCATTGTGTTGGACAGGAAATGGATGTGAAGCTAAAATTATGTTTCACTGCATGTGAAAGTAACCAGTTTCTTGCTACCTGAGTTTTTTCTTTACAAATCCTTAGGCAAGAGAGTTTTTATAAATGATGAGTAAAATATCTGAAGTTTGGTAAATTTGTTATTGTTCATTATCTCTTCAAATTTCAACTTTGAACATCTTTGGTGAATGTTAGCCATTCAATAACAGATTTCCAAAACTGGTATTTTGTCCTCTGGTTTACTCAGCTATATTAAGTTTGGATTCTCAAATATATATACACATACATATTTAGTTATGGTTACTAGCTATGACTATTTTAGTTTTCCTAAATTTTTTTTCTTCAACATTTCCTTGAATAAAGTATTTCTGGAAAGGAATATTTGCATGATTTTTATTGGAAAGTGAAAATTTAACATAAACATATAATTCTATTTTATTTTGTGATCTAATAAAAATATAACAGGTAGTTAAATTTTAACAGACCCCTATTTGGCATATAATAGTGCAGTTATTTCATAGGGTTATTACAGATTACATTATTTCAAAAGCAATATGATATGTTTGAAATTTGGAAAAATAATTTACATTGTAAAATGCTAATAAAAATGCAGATTTCTATAGTGAAAGTAACTTCCTGTACTACTTTTCTTCTAAAATGTTTTAAAACCTGTGTTCTTACATTTATATCAAGAATATTTAGATATTTTAATCTGAATTCCAGGATGCTGAAGTCCTTAAAAAATGAACTCTCAATTTTTTGTGTATTATTATGTAGAGAGATACAAAGTGCAGACAGGTTATGTGATTCACATAGACTATTTTAAAACTAGACACGTATTTTTGGCTATTATTTTTTACTTCAAAATCTATATAAGGGGTTAAAAGTGGCTAAAGAAATATGTCTATATCTTAGCAATGATTTTTTAATGTAACAAATTCAGGTCATTTTTCTCATTGTTTTGATGTGATTCTAGACTTACAAGTTCAGTTGTTATTCCTACTTCACAGAATATTGGTAAGCTTATCAATGTATGTACATATGTATATATATGTTATGTGTGTATATATATATGTTAGAGTACACAGAGTGTTCAGAGTGTACTCTAACATATATATTTCCATATATTGATAAGCTTACACATCTGGGCAATTTCCTGTATATATATATGTTATAGTGCATATCTCTAATATATACAGAAAATTGCACAGATGCATAAAAATCATAAAGTTCATAAAATAGTAATATGAAGTCTTCATGATGTAATGAAAAGAACACTCAATTAGAAATCAAAAGAATTTTGAGCTCTTAACCCTCAATTAGAAATCAGAAGAATTTTGATTTCAATTAGAAATCAAAAGAATTTAGCCTCTATATACCCTTAGTTTTCCTCATTGATAAAATGCAATCCCATAGGAGAACACAAAGGAATTGGGCATAGAATTGCTGAGAAATACACATACATTAAACACACATACATGCATAGATGGGTAAAAATCATAAAGTTTATAGAATAGTCATATGAAGTCTTCCTGGTGTAATAGAAAGAACTCTTAGAAATCAGAAGAATTTTGAGCTCTTAGGCAAGCAATTTAGCCTCTATTAACCCTTCGTTTTTCTCATTTTTAAAATGCAATCCCATAGGAAAACACAAAGGAAATGGGCATAGAATTGCTGAGAGATACACATACGTTAAATTTACACGCATATAAAGGTAGTTTTTCAAACACTTTTTATTTTGAGGATCAGATACAAATATTTTTATTTTTTCTTGCCAGTTAAAGTGTCTTGGTCTCTTTCGAATGCTTCGTATTTGTGGTTTTGATTCAGTAATTTAAAAGAGATGAGAACTTCCAAAGACACATTGAAGTTGCCATGATGAAAATTGACACTGACTCGCTTAATAACTTTGATAAGTAATCTAGCACTACTGTCCTTTTCTACTTGGGTGGAAAATAGACATCACCTAACAAAGAAGATTCTTCTCTCCCTTCTTTGAAGTCCCAATCAATTCTCATGATAAGTCATTTAATTATTTGGGGGAACACTGATTTGAAATGATCCATACTCTTAATATAAACACAGGACCTCTAGGAGGTAGGTTTGGTTGGTTATCACATTTCTATATTATTGCAATGTTGCATGCTATTTTAAGCATGCTTAAATGAGGCAGAATTTTAATTTAAGAAAAATATGATATAAAAATAATAGAGCCCTTTACTTTGGGAAATCTATCTTTATGTTTTCATTGTCCCTACATTATTATGAAAATACCAAGCATCAAATAATAATATGCACTGGTCCAGTGTTATGGAAAATTGAAAGTACCAAAATACAAAACAATATAAGCACACTTGATATATTTAATTACCTTATATGGAACTTAGATTAGAAATTTTCAAGCAACATAGCAGCACTGAACCTCACTCATATATACAGATATTCATATTTTGTGTCAGACACTTGAGGAAAAATCCAAAATTTAAAATTTAATGTATGATCACTCTAAGAAATACTTTTCTTTTTAAATAGAAAAATTGTAGAACAAAGCTAATAATTGTCATTTTCATTCATCATGTACGTTTTCTTTTTGTTTCTTCTTTTGAATTTTTAACAATCAAGGTTGGAGATTCTTCGTTGGTGTGTTGGAGAGTTTGAATGTATACCTAATTTTAAGAAATTAAAAATCAGCAACACCCACAAAGCAATGTCACCAAACAATGAATACCGCTTCCCTCTAAAATATCACTTAAAGATGAATACATTTCGGGAGTTGAAAGGTGGCGGCACACCTGCGGCACAACCTTAAATGAAAAATAAAGACGACTGGGTTGTAGGGTGCCTTTCCCTCTTCAAAATAAAATTCTTTACAATATGCAAGACAAATGGCACAAAAGTGAAAGGGCAGTGATGCAGATTGGATAGGCTTACAGCGTAATTGAATTAAGGCTTGTATGCCACATATGACCACAAAGCAGGCCTATGGCTCCAGCCTGCTGAATGGAGGTGGCTGGCCTGTCAATAAAGACCCTTTAAACTGGTTAAATGCATCATAAGCGTGTGCAGAGCGCTTTCTAGCTAACAGGTGGCTGAGTAAACCTCAGCTGGTGCCACACAGGGCTGTCGCATTGACCTTCTTTAGGATAATTTCAGTCCTCTTTTTTTAAAAAAATTTGTTACTGTACTTGCTGTGGTGAAAACAATTTAGGGATGAATAATTTCTTTTGGTCCCTAGAGGCACCAGTGGCTCTCTCTCTCACCCTTTCCCTTTTTATCTTGTACTCTCTCTCTCACCCCCTCTTTTTCCCGGTCTTGCATCTGAATTTACATAAAGGAACAGTGACAACAGCAAGCTGAAAGGCATAGCTGGTGGGAGGATTAAGTATATCATTGAAAGGAATTATGTTGTAAATGACTGGGAGGGGTAGGGGCTTCTGTTCCTTGGTCCCATCTGGTCCTCAAAGAATACCTTGTTGTAATTACCCCCAGATGGTTTGTGCTACACTGGGGTCTGGACAGCCAGGTGCCACTGTGCCCTGCTGGGTGTGATATTCATTGCTACATGCAGTGACAAAAATGGACTTTATTGAAACCTAATTTCTTCCAGGGTATTACACAAATATGAAATGAACCTAGTTCATCGAGAGAGAGCTTTGTTTGTTTCCAAGCTGAAATGGTCTCACCTAAGACAAGGCTGCCTGGTTATTTCACTTTTCACAACTATCCTAAAAGGAAGAAGCAAAAACAATGTACAATGTGTGCTGGGTTTAATTCAGTATTTTAAGTAATGGAAATAGCATCAATGGCAGGTATTTATTCCTGGCTGTTAGGTAGTTTTACATTAGTATCTGCCTAAAATTTTCAAGACCACGTTCTGAGTATTTTGTTATTCAAATTAACAAGAAGTAAAGTAAATTAGAGTAACCAGGCCATAAACACATTTTGATATTAGTGAGTAGATGCTTATGTAACTTAAAATTTAATCACATATTATTTACTATAAAATATAGCTCATCAGCTAATTTTAAAAACAAATTTGAGCGTTTGTGTTGCACTTTGGCAATGATATTAATACAGAAAAATAAGAAAATGGGAAATAAATATTAAAAGTTAGCTGTGTGTTGCACAAAAGTGGAATTTTACAAAATTGTGCTTGTATTAACTATCAGGATATTTAGCTTTTAATTTTAATATTATTAATACATTTTAGAAGCATCAGTAATCTGAAAATAAAGGTAAACATCATAATTTTATGTTTTATTTATATTCAGTTTATTGTATGACATTTGCAATACATCTAATAATTCTTTTGCGAGAATTGCATAACAGAATTTCTCTCAGATCTTACCAAATTAAAAACAAAATATTCCTACATTCCACATTTTTCTTATTATAATTTTGGATGTATTAAAATTTTGCAAAGTTACTCAAATTCATTACTTTATTAAATTTTCAATGTAGAAATTGGACAATTTTAATATGAAAATAAAACTTGGGAATTAAAAGGAAGAGCAGAATATGGAAATTTTTATACTCCTTTTATTTTTCCCCTTAAGTTATAGTTATAAATTTTTATACAGTATAAAGAAAGCATACACAGGGTTAATCTTAATAAGAATATTTTTCTTTAATATATTTAAGCAATTTGTTAAACTGTGTGTTGGCTAAAAACAAAATCAAAATGCTTCTTGATGCATATATAAGAGGGATTTAAATATATAGATAGTCAAATAGGGGGAATGGTTTCAAATAATGGCAAGTAATGTGTTAGGATCAATTGTTCTGCAACACCACATTGTTGAATAGGTTTTATGTACTTTGTGAATAAAATTTTGAGCTGACAGTCTTTCTATCTATAAATGCAGTCCCAACATTCATCCAAATTTTACGGTATTTTTGAGGTAAAATCGTTCTATTGTATACATAATATACACACAATATCTAGGAAGACAATTTTGAAGGAGGAACCAGACTCTGAGTACCAGGCTCTAGCTCCAGCCTGGTACTCAGAGCCCCCTGATCTTGGTCATCCAGTTAAACGTCATTAAACTTCAGTTTCCTCTTGCAAAGTGATTGTAAAAGAGCTTGATTACAAGATCAGATTTGTGTTTTTAAAGATACATGTGTTTGGCGTTATTGTGAAAGATACAGGAAACAGTGTAAGACTACAGTAGTACAAGTATTCACGACTAGGACTTAAATAATGACAGGTCGGATGGAACGGAGCAGAGAGCAGAGGAAGACTTTTAATAATGGGAAGAAATAGAAGTGAGAAATTTTAAGTATTCCATCCATTTTTTTTTTTTTTTTTTTTTCACTTTTGAAGCATTCTGGAACCTTTTTTTTTTTTTTGCGCAATCTCGGCTCACTGCAAGCTCCGCCTCCTGGGTTCACGCTATTCTCCTGCCTCAGCCTCCCAAGTAGCTGGGACTACAGGTACCCGCCACTGTTTTGTATTTTCAGTAGAGACGGGGTTTCACCGTGTTAGCCAGGATGGTCTCGATCTCCTGACCTCGTGATCCGCCCGCCTCGGCCTCCCGCAGTGCTGGGATTACAGGCTTGAGCCACTGCGCCCGGCCGCATTCTGAAACACTTTGGAAGCACTTCTGTAAATACTGTATTAGGATATGTGTTTCAATGTAAGAGATTTCTGTTGCAGTTTCCCATTCTTTCTCTTCATTGAGCCAAGCATTTCCATGGAACCTGGTTCCTTGATACTTAATCACTTGGAAAAGGGAATTTGAGAAGATGAGCACAAAAGCATAAGAAATGCCTGTGCTTTCTTTCCTAACATACTTAATGCTCAGGTTTCTGTGTGGATAATCTGGCTTAACCTTTGGACAATTATTTGTGCAAAATAATGGTTTTGGGCCTCTGTGTTAAAACATTAGAAGATCAAATTACTCTGCAGCAACTTGGCACAGGTTATGATTGATTTAAGATCTCCATTTATTGATTAATGCCAATTTACCTGGAGTATCACTAGGATATTACACACAGACACACACACACACACACACACACACACACACACACACACACATACGTTTAATAGGCTTATATGTCTTAGCAAATGAAAGTCATAGTTCATGATATTTGGAAAATGAAGAGTAATTTTTGGGAATAATTCTGTTAGAGTTTCAAAAGGATCTATTTTCAATAATACATTCAGTTTCAGACATAATAATCCATATTATCCTTACATGTATATAATGAGATATTCTTAATATTCTTATATAAAATTAATAGATCTTGAAATTAGAGTCTTTAAAATTGTCAAGTCAAATTTTTTACCCCTTACAATTATTTATTCTATATTAAACTTATACATTTATACATTTATACAGCTGGTTTTCTAGATTTTTAATATAATACAAAGTTCTTTATCTTTACAAAGCAACTAATTTTAATGTGGAGATTCTCTGATTACTAAAAAACAGTTCTTACTTTAAGGTGAAATGTGCCTTTTTGTAATTTAGTTTCCTGTTATTTTAAGAACAATTCTTTTTTGCCACCTGAAGAAACACTATTGATAGGCAAATTGAGATATCACAATGAGTTTTTTAATTCTAGCCCTTTCCAGAATTCTTAAGACTCTAGATGTGCCTTCTTAATTTTTCCTCAGGGTGTCCTCTTCATGCTCTAAAACATTTCTGAGGAATCTTCCACCTGCACTGAGATTTCTTGAATTCAGAGATAATTTCTTATTCTTTGGTGTATTTCTAATGCATAACTAAGTTGTTGGACTCTAATAGGCCTGAAACAGCTATTTACTGAATACATAAGCACTTATTATCCAACATTTATTATTTCCTATATGCAAATAAAGAATTCAGGTACAATTATGAAATTATCTCCATTCTCAAATGATTTTAAAATAAAACACTGAGGACTAAGATGGTGCTATGGAAAAGATTGAAACAAAATCCAACTAGACTTTAGAGCATGAAGATATTATGTCCAGTATATTTTTTGGGGAAAACTTTTCAATTTTCTTCTCTGCATTGTTATTAAGGTTATGATTTCACGTGTGAAAGTGGGGAGAGGGAGAGCATCCAGGTAGATACATTGTCAGGAAAAGATGGCTCATTGGAGATAACAGTGACTTCATACGTGATTCCTTAGGCATTGGCCATTGAAATGTTTTGAGTGAGAGTGCTCCACGACAGCTGTGTACCATGAAGAACTAGAGGAAAAGGTGTTCCTTAAGGACCACTGGATGAGATAAAGCAGCAGTATTTCAGCCCAACACTGAAATCCTAGAGCCTCTGCCCTCATCCTAATTATTACTGGTTCTTTAGGGTGTATAAAGCCAGAAAGCTTGTTATGAAGGGAAAACACATTTCCTTCCATATTTAGTTTCCATTTTCTTAAGGATAATTGAATTGTAATAACAATGATTCACATAGGATTCCAGAAAAGCTATGAATTGATGATTTAGTATGTATCACTTGCTACACAAATGATGTGAGGTGGGGAATGAGGCAGGTCAGTTGGGAGAAATGCCACCTCAAAAGTGTTCTCCTGGATTAAAATGTGCATTTTAGACTTTGACTTCTCTGGATTCTTTACTGAAATATAAGATTTGCTTTTTTTTTTTTTTTAAACTTTTATTTGAGGTTCAGGGGTATATGTGCAGGTTTGTTATGTAAGTAAATTGCATGTCATGGGAATTCAGTATACGAACTATCTTGTCACTCAGTTACTAAGCATAGTACCTGTTAGGGAGTTTTTCTATTTTCCTCCTCCACCCTCTACCCTCAGCTAGGCCCTGGTGCCTGTTGTCACCACCTTTGTGTCCCTTTGTACTCAATGTTTAGCTTGCACTTATAAGTGAGAACATACAGTATTTGGTTTTCTGTTCCCATGTTAGTTTTCTTAGGATTATGGCCTCCAGCTCTATTCATGTTGCTGCAAAGGGCATAATCTTGTTCTTTTTAATGGCTACATAGTATTCCATGGTGTATATATATCACATTTTCTTTATCCAGTTTTTCCTGTTGATGGGCACTTGGGTTGATCCCATGTCTTTGCTATTGTGAATACTGCCACAATGAACATGTGCATGCATGTTACTTTATGGCAGAATAATTTCTATACCTTTGGGTTTGTATTCAATAATGGGATTGCTGGGTCCAATGGTGTTTCTGTTTTAAGTTCTTTGTACAAAAGCATAAGAAATGCCTATGGTTTCTCTCCTAACATACTTAATGCCACACTGATTTCCACAATAGCTGAACTAATTTACATTCCCACCAGGAGTCTGTAAGCAATTCCTTTTCTCCATAACTTCACCAGCAACTGTTGTTTTTTGAATTTTTAATAAAAGCCATTCTGACTAGTGTGAGAAGGTATCTCATTGTGGTTTTAATTTGCATTTCTCAAATGATTAGCTCATGTTGAGCATTTTTTCATATGCTTGTTGGCCACTTATGTGTTTTCTTTAAAGAAGTGTCTATTCATGTCCTTTGCCCACTTTTAGTGTTTTTGTTCTGTTTTGTTTTGTTTTTGCTTGTTAGTAACATAAGATATTTTTAAAGTTTCCTTCTAAGCTTGGAACAGAAGACTAGAAGTAAGGACATGAGAAGCACAGACACAAATTTCCCCATGTTCTGTACAATTCTGTAATTCCTGCTCTAACAATACTGGTGAGCTGGGGGGAAAAAAAAGTAGAAGGAAAACCTTCTCTAAATATTTGCCGTTGCCTTCTAATTGGTCTTTTTTAGATTTTGTCCTCTTCCAGGCCTCCTTTTTTTCCTGGAATGATTTTTCTTAAATACAAATTTTAATTCCCTATTCCATTCTTATTGTCTGTACGTCCAAGCTCTTAATGAAACATGGTTTACAAAGCCCTTTAGAGTTTGGCTTCTTCCTGTCTCTTTAACCTCATCTCATTCAGTGTCCCTTCTTGTCCCAGTCTTCAGGTGCAAGGAAAATAGTATTACTATACCATCCTGCCTTCGTGCAGAACTTTCCCCATTTTAAGTTTGATGCGCTCCTGTTCTTCAGTCCAAAACCAGCCAAAGTGATTGCTTGGGCAGTACATATACTAAAATTAGAACAACAGAGAAACAATTTAGCATGGCCCCAGAGAAAGAATGACATGCAGATTCATGAAGTATTCTATATTTTTATGCTGTATGGTTCCACTTTTATGAGGGTACCTAGAATAGTCAAATTCATAGAGATAGATAAAATGGTGGCTGGCAGGGACTGAGGGAGGGAGGAACATGGAGTTATTGTATAATAGGCACAGAGATTCAGATTTATAAGATAAAAAGAGTTCTGTGCAGGTGGATTAGTAGCAAAACCATGTGAATGTATTTAATGCCACTGAACAGTACATTCAAAAATGGTCAAGATAAATTTCATGGTGTGTGTATTTTACCACAATTTTTAAAACTAGTCCAAGTTCCGTGGTCCCTTTCCTCTGAACCCAACCCCAGAGGGAGTTAAGCACTTCCATTATTTAATAAGTAAACTGAAATAGCTGCACCCTAAGTGATTGTTAAGGACTATAACCTTGAACTCACTGTTGCTTAATCCTCATCAAATGCTTCGTTGGGCAACATAAATTTGCAAAGGATTGCCTGAGTGATATATAGTCCATGTGTTCCTATAGATACAAAAAAAAAAAATCCTAAGAATAAGCTTCACAAGCAGAAATTTACACGTCTGGACAATATGGTCTGTCCTCTTGTAAAACTGCTTTTACTGTATGTAATTTGGCATTATGTCATCATTGGTCCATGCTAGCAACCACTATAAGAAATAGCCCTATGAAGTCAATTTAATATATGGATGTTGTTGAGGATGGCATATTGTTCTTTTTTTGATCACCTACAAGGAAAAACTTTCATTTCAGCGCTAGGAATAGGTTCATTTTCTTTTTCTTTGGAGATAGTATAAATAGTGTAATTTATTATGTTCTCATTTTTCTTACCTTCCAAAAAGTTTAGAGGCCAAATGCTTACTCTGGCATTTTTCTAGACCTTAAGTATGTATTCTGTATGCTCATATATTGTTGACTTCAAATTATCTATGCAAAGTTATTTTTTTCCTCTGGATTTACTACTCCAATATTCATTTTTTCCTTTTATTTCATGTTGTGAGAAACTTTAAATACATTATTGAATAAATAAACATGAACTAATAAATTCATTCTTTCCTCTATGCTCTTACTGGATATTGCTTATATTTGTATCATTAGTTTTATTACCATTAATTTGTATTTACATATGTGCCATTCACATTGGACAATAAGCACTTTTAAAAAAACTTTTAGGATCAGGAGTACATCTGCAGGTTTGTAACATAGGTAAACTCCTGTCACGGGGGTTTATCGTACAGATTATTTTATCACCCAGGTATTAGGCCTAGTACCCATTAGTTATGTTTCTTGCTCCTCTTCCTCCTCCCACCGTCCATCCTCCAGTAGCCCTAGTGTCTGCTGTTTCCCTCTATGTGTCCATGGTTCTCATCATTTACCTCTCACTTGTAAGTGACAACATGCACTATTTAGTTTTCTCTTCCTGCTCTAGTTTGCTAAGGCTAATGGCCTCCAGCTCCATTCATGTTCCTGCAGAGGATATGATCTTTTTTATGGCTCTTTTGGGGCTGCATAGTATTCCATGGTGTATATGTACCACTTTTTCTTTATCCAGTCTACCACTGACGGGCATTTAGGCTGATTTCATGCCTTTGCTATTGTGAATAGTGCTGCAGTGAACATATACTTGCATGTGTCTTTGTGACAAAACAATTTATATTCCTTTGGTACATACTCAGTAATGGGATTGCTGGGTCGAATTGTAGTTTTGTTTCTGGCTCTTTGAAGAATTGCCACACTGCTTTCCACAGGGGTTGAACTAGTTTACACCCACCAACAATGTGTAAGCATTCCTTTCTCTTCACAACCTGGCCAGCATGTGTTATTTTTTGACTTTTCAATAACAGCCATCCTAACTGGTGTGAGATGATATCTCATTGTAGTTTTGATTTGCTTTTTTCTAATGATCAGTGATACTGAACTTTTTTTTTCCACATTCTTGTTGGCCACATGCGTATCTTTTTTTTGAGAAGTGTCTGTCATGATCTCTGCCTACTTTTTAATGTTTTTTTCCTTGAAATTGTTGAAGTTCCACATAAATGATAGATATTAGACTTTTGTTAATACATAGTTTGCAAAAATTTTCTCTTATTCTGTGGCTTGTCTGTTTACTCTGTTGACAGTTTCTTTTGCTGTGCAGAAGTCTAGGTGGTCTTCCAAAGTTTTTTATAGTTTTGGGTTTCACATTTAAGTCTTCAATCCATCTCAAGTTGATTTTTGTGTATGGTATGATGAAGGGGCCCAGTTTCAATCTTTTGCATATGGCTAGTCAGTTATTCCAGCACTATTTATTGAATAGGGAGTCATTTCCCCGTTGCTTACTTTTGTCGGCTTTGTCGAAGGTCAGATGGTTGTAAGTGTGCAGACTTATTACTGTGCTTTCTATTTTTTTTTCTATTGGTCTATGTGTCTGTTTTTGTACCAGTACCATTATGTTTTGGTTACTATAGCCCAGTAGTATAGTTTGAAGTTGCGTAGTATGATGCTTCCAACTTTGTTCTTTTTGCTTAGGAATGCCTTGGCTTTTCTGACTCTGTCTTGGTTTCATATGAATTTTAAACTAGTTTTTTCTAGTTCTGTGAAGAATATCATTGGTAGTTTGCTAGGAATCGTGTTGAATCTATAAATTGCTTTGGGCAGTATGGCCATGTTAACAATATTGATTCTTCCTATCCATGAGTATGAAATGGTTTTCCACTTGTTTGTGTCATCTCTGATTTGTTTGACCAGTGTTTTGTAGTTCTCTTTGTTGAGATTTTTTACCTACCTGTTTAGCTGTATTCCTAGGTATTTTATTCTTTTTGTGGCAATTGTGAATGAGAATGTATTCCTGATTTGTCTCTCACCTTGACTGTTGTTAATGTTTGGGAATGCTAGTGATTTTTGTATGTTGATTTTGTATCCTGAGATTCTGCTCAAGTTGTTTATCAGCTGAAGGAGATTTGGACAGACTGTGAGGTTTTCTAGTTATAGAATTATGTCATCTGAAAACAGGGATAGTTTGACTTCCTCTCTCCCTATTTCAATGCCCTTTATTTCTTTCTCTTACCTGATTGCTCTGGTCAAGATTTCCAATACTATGTTGAATAGGTGTGATGAAAGAGAGCATCCTTGTCTCATGCTTGTTTTCAAGGCGAATGCTTCCAGCTTTTGCCCACTTAGTATGATGTTGACTGTGGGTTTGTCATAGATGGTTCTTATTACTTTAAGGAATGTTCCTTCAATACCTAGTCTATTGAGAGTTTTTAATATAAAGGGGTGTTGAATTTTATTGAAAGCTTTTTTCTGAATCTACTGAAATAATCATATGGTTTTTATCTTTAGTTCTGTTCATGTCATGAATCACCTTTATTGATTTGCATATGTTGAAGCAACCATGCATCCTAGGGATAAAGCCTACTTGTCTGTGATGGAAAGCTTCTTGACATGCTGCTGGATTTGGTTGGCCAGTATTTGTTGAGGATTTTTTGTATTGATGTCCATCAAGAATATTGGTTTGAGTTTTCTTTTTTTGTTGTGTCTCTGCCAGGTTTTGGTATCAGGAAGATGCTGGCCTATAGAACGAGTTAGAAAGGAGCCCCTCCTTCTCAGTTTTTGGGAATAGTTTTAGTATAAATGGTACCAGCTCCTCTTTGTACATCTGGTAGAATTCAGCTGTGAATCTGTCTGGTCCTGGGATTTTTTTGGTTGGCAGGCTATTTATTACTGATTCCATTTTGAAGCTTGTTATTGGTCTATTCAGGGATTAATTTCTTCCTGGTGTAGTCTTTGGAGGGTATCTATGTCCAGGAATTTATCAATTCTTCTAAATTTTCTAGTTTGTATGCACAGAGGTATTCACAGTATTCTCTGATGGTTATTTCTATTTCTGTGGGGTCAGTGGTAATATCCTCTTTGTCATTCTAGTTGTGTTTATATGGATCTTTTCTCTTCTTTATTAGTCTAGCCAGTGTTCTATCTATTTTATTCATTTTTTAAAAAGACAACTTGTAGATTTGTTGATCTTTTTAATGTGTGTGTGTGTGTGTGTGTGTGTGTGTGTGTGTGTTTCAATCTCCTTTAGTTCAGTTCTGGTTTTGGTGATTTCTTGTCTTCTGCTAATTTTGGAGTAAGTTTGCTCTTGGTTTGCTAGTTCTCTTAGTTGTGATGTTAGGTTGTTAATTAAGATCTTTCTGCCTTTTTGATGTGGGTGTTTGGCGCTATAAATTTCCCTCTTAACACTGCCTTAGCTGTGTCCCAGAGATTCTGGTTTGTTGTATCTTTGTTTTTATTAGTTTCAAATAACTTTTTGACTTCTGCCTTAATTTCATTATTTACCCAAATGTCTTTCAGGAGCAGGTTACTTAATTTCCATGTAACCGTATGGTTTTGAGCAATTTTCTTAGGCTTCATTATTAATTTTATTGTGCCAGGATCTGGGAGACTGGTTGGTATGATGTTAGTTCTTTTGTATTTGCTGAGGATTATTTTATATCTCATTGTGGGGTCAATTTTAGAGTATGTGCCATGAGCAGAATGTTTGTTCTGTCATTTTAGGGTGGAGAGCTCTGTAGACGTCTAGCAGGTCCATTTGATTCAGTGCTGAGTTAAAGTCTTGAATATCTTGGTTAATTTTCTGTCTTGATAAACTGTTAGCGGGGTGTTGAGGTCTCCCACTGTTATTAGGTGGAAGTCTAAGTCTGTCTGAAGGTCTCTAAGCTGATATAATGTATTTAATTACCTTTAACATATTTATTAAAAATATGAAAGAAAAGACAAGACCCTTACAATTTATTCTGAATTTTGTGAAATAGCTTATGGGTAATAATTTGCATATATCCTTCAATTCATTTAGAATATAAACCTGTGTTACTGCCAGTAAAAGATTAGTGAATGAAGACTCAATATCATAAATAGATATTTAGTGGAGTTTAAAATTTCACCTAAAGCAAGGAAGTTGATTTTTACAAATTCATTAAATGGGTTGTTTGATAATAAGTCACATGCAAAGTCTTATCAGTAACATTTTGACCAATTCTCTATGATTCACATTCTAGGAACATCACATGGTGAGACTAAAACCTGAACCTTGGATTTGTTTGACTTTAATACCAATGTTCTTTCAATTACCTTGATGGTAGAAGAAGAAAAGAAGAGATTCCTCAAGTAAAGAGAGGGGTTCCAGCAACATCTTGGAGACTAGAAACAGCATAGTGTGTGCGAGAAACCACAAGTATTTAAGGCATTGCTGGAGGTTTACTCCTCAGGCATCGGTAGAACAGCAGCCAGAAATCACACATGCCATGCTAAAGAGAAGAAAATGAATCTTGTGAGCAGTACAGAGCCAGTAAAGTGTTTTAAGCAAATAAGATACATGGTAATATTTGCAATTTAAATATCAGTAGATTGATGGCAGCAGGGGCCCATCTAGAGCGGCTGCTACCAAGACACTGGCTGCAGCGGGGAGGCGCCGATGGGGCTATAATGTTCCACGGAGCAAGCAGGAGCCACTCTCCCTACTCCGTGGAGCAGACAGGAGCCCGCCCTCCCCCGGTGCCACTGCAGCTGCCCTGCCACGGCTCTGGACCCTCTGGTCCCCAGTGTCTCTGTGCTCTTGGGCGCCTGGGAAGACCCCCCAACTCCCTTGCAGGGAGTATATTATATTTAAAGTTAGGGCAATGCCTCCAATTTCTACTTGTAAACAGTTTTTCTCAAATTTCACAGAAAGACTTTGCATAGATCATGAAATGGTATTTCCTAAGGCATAAAACCAAGTTTATTTTGCCTGAAAGTTTCATAGTTTTAGGAGGCACTCAAGTTATTTTCATCTGCTTTAGGCAAGAAGAGATAATAAGAGCAAATATGTTATTTTAGAAAGTACAAAAATCAAAACATAAAAGATAGGCCGGGCGCGGTGGCTCAAGCCTGTAATCCCAGCACTTTGGGAGGCCGAGGCGGGCGGATCACGAGGTCAGGAGATCGAGACCATCCTGGCTAACATGGTGAAACCCCGTCTCTACTAAAAATACAAAAAACTAGCCGGGCGTGGTGGCGGGCGCCTGTAGTCCCAGCTACTCGGAGGCTGAGGCAGGAGAATGGCCTGAACCTGGGAGGCGGAGCTTGCAGTGAGCCGAGATCGTGCCACTGCACTCCAGCCTGGGTGACACAGCGCGAGACTCCGTCTCAAAAAAAAAAAAAAAAAAAAAAAAAAAAAAAAAAAAAAAAAAAAAACATAAAAGATAAATTTCTGTGTCACCTCCTCTTACACCTTAACTTCCATGTTCTTTCTGTTCCCTTAAAAGAAAAAGAGGAAAGGATGAAATGAGGAGGAGAGAGGCAGCAGGAGAGGGACTGGCCTAAAGAAAAATGTGCAGTGGTCTCCAAATAGAAAGTATTTTCTGTCTTCAGCTCTTCAGGGTTCTGTTTGCTTTGCCTTGCTGACTTGTCCTGGCCTAGTGAAAATTCTCTTCTGCATTCTACTTTCTGCTGAACCTCATTTCCCCAAAGTCCCTGGCTGCGGTTCTGCCTCAGCATCCTCAAAACACTTTCTCCACAAAAACACTCCATTCTCTGAGCTGCGGTGTTAACTAGCAGCGCAGCTGGAACCTGACACTGAGATTTGACTTCCTTTTAGAGGGGCAGGTAAATTACCATTTTTGATGCACAGTGTTTTTCAGGCTTCCTTCTTAGAATTCTAATGCCTCGGTTAGTCTTGGCCTCAAATTATCATAACTCAGCATCTGATTCACACTTAGGTTTTTATTTTTTTAATGCTAAAAAGTAGAGAAGTGCAAAATTTGTATAAAAATACTCTCCCAAAATTACAAATGATAACTTTTATAATTTTAACATATATAATATATATTTAATATATAGAAGACAAATACACACAGATGCATATACATTTACACAAATATACACGTACTCTATTTCATGTAGAAAAACACAGAGTAAATAAAGGTCTTCATTCCTCAAATCCATTACCCACTCTTTGCCTCCTGTAACCAATGCCAGTATATTGTTTTGATTCCTTCCAGTCAATCTGTGTTCTAATGTTTTCACATACATATGTGTGTGTATCTCAACTGACAACATATTGGATTGCTTTTTGTGTTTATAAAAGTTTATGTAAATGCTATTGTGTCATTCAGCATATTACCTGACAATACATTTTTTGTACCCTCCTTTATGGATATGTGTGTGTGTGTGTCTGTGTGTGTGTGTTTGTGTGTTAGGTTACAACTGCTCTTCATACCACAATTTATTCACCCCTTTTCCTATTGATGCTCAGTTTTTTTGTCATTGTTTTTCATTACAAATAATATTAAAAGGAACATTCTTGTACACATGCTTGAAAGTGTTTCTAGTTGCTGGACCATAAGGTATGCACATATTTAGCTTCAATAGATATTACCAAGATATTTTCTAAAGTGGTTGTACCAATGTACATTTCACAGGATCAGAGGTAGAGTATAAATGTTTCCATTGTTCCACACCTTTCCCAACGCTTCATTTTGTAAGGCTCACTTTTTTTTTTTTTTTTAATGGCAACATGATAGGTATAAAATGTTATCTTGGTGTAGTTTTAATTTGCAGCTCCTTGCTTGTTGTTAATAAGTTTCAGCATTTTTCATTTTCTTGTTGACCATTCAGATTTTTCTTTCCTGAATTACTGTTTATGACATTTGACTTTTTTTTTTCTCTTGGGCTGCTTTATTTCTTCTTTTCTTTCTCTCCTTCTCCCTCCCTGATTTTTTTCTTGACTCTTTCTTTTCTTTTTTTTTATTTTTATTTTTTGATGATCAAAGATTATAGCCTTTATTAAAAATGTCTCCTCACACCTGTATCCCCAGCACTTTGGGAGGCCAAGGCTGATGGAAAACCTGAGATAAGGAGTTTGAGACCAGCCTGGCCAACATGGTGAAACCCTGTCTCTGCTAAACATACAAAAATTAGCTGGGCAGGGTGGTGGGCACCTGTAATTCCAGTTAGTTGGGAGGCTGAGGCAGGAGAATCGCTTGAACCCTGACGGAGAGGTTGCAGCGAACCAAGATCATGCCATTGCACTCCCACCTGGGCGACAAGAGCGAAACTCTGTCTCAAAAAAAAAAAAAAGAATTCTCTCAGTGTGTCACTTTTTAAATTTTGAGGTTACAATATCACTGGTCATGCAGAAGTTTAAATTTTGAGGTAAGCAAATATATTAATCTATTTCTTTTCTTTTTGTTTTTTTCCTGATACAGAGTCTCACTGTGTCATCCAGGCTGGAGTGCAATGGCCCAGTCTTGGCTCACTGCAACGTCTGCCTCCCAGGTTCAAGCAATTCTCCTGCCTCAGCCTCCCAAGTAGCTGGGACTATAGGCATGAACCACCATGCCGGCTAATTTTTGTATATTTAGTAGAGACGGAGTTTCACCATGTTGGCCAGGCGGTCTCAAACTCCTGACCTCAGGTGATACACTTGCCTTGGCCTCCCAAAGTGCTGGGATTACAGGCATGAGCCATGATGCCTGGACTAATCTATTTATTTTCTTACAGGTCATCCTATTGTGAATTTCTGAAAGAATCCTTTCTTAACCCATGTTTAAGAAGTTCCTTTTTTAAGGAAAAAAAAAACAGAGGTGGGGTCTCACTATATTGCCCAGGCTGGTCTTGAACTCCTGGGCTCAAGCCATCCATCTGCCTTAGTCTTGCAACTTGCTGGGATTACACATGTGAGCCATCGGTCCCAGCCAATATGTTCTAAATATTCATCTTATATATGTATTTATTTCCATGTAATACTTGTACACATTTATAGAGTACATGTGATATTTTTTACATGCATAGAATGTGTAATAATCAAGTCAGGATATTTAGGATATCCACCATCTTGAGACTTTATCACTTCTACGTGTTAGGAACTTTAAACTCCTCTCTTCCAGCTATTTTCGAATATACCATTCCCACTCTGCTATTGAACATTAAAACCTACTCAGTCCATCTAACTATATGTTTCTGCGCATTAACCAACTTACCTTCATCACCCTCTCCCCACACACACTCTTTCTAGCCTCTGGTAACCATCATTCAACTATCTGCTTCCATGAAATCAACTATTTCACTCCCACATATGAGAGAGAGCATGTGATATTTGTCTTTCTGCACCTGGCTTATTTGACTTAACATAATCACCTCCCGTTCCATCCATGTGGCTTCAAATGACATTGTTTCATTTTTTTTTATGGCTGTGTGGTATTCCATTGTGTATATATACCACATTTTCTTTATCCATTCATCTGTTGATGAACACTTAGGTTGATTCAATTTCTTTGCTCTTGTAAATAGTGCTGTAATAAACATGGAGGTGCACGAATCTCTTACATAAACTGACTTCTTTTCATTTGGATAAATATCCAATAGTGGGATTACTAAACCCAACGGGAGTCCCATTTTTCATTTTTTGAAAATTCTCCATCTGTCTTTCATAATAACTATACTAATTTACAATCCTACAAACAGTGTATAAGAGCTCTCTTCTCTCTGCATCCTCACTAGTATCCACTGTTTTTTGTCTTTTTAATAATGCCATTCTAACTGGGGTAAGATGATATCTTATTATGATTTTGACTTACATTCTCTTGATGATTAGTGATATTTAACTTACTTTTCATGTGCCTGTTGGCCATTTGTATGTCTTCCTTTGAGAAATGTCTACTTATGTCATTTGCCCACTTTTTAATGAGATATTAAAAAAAGATTGTTTGAGTTCCTTCTACATACTAATTTCTTATCAGGTGAAGAGTTTTCAAATATTTTCTCCTATTGATTAGATTGTCTCTTAACTCTGTTGATTATTTCCTTTGCTGTGCAGAAGTTTTTTAGTTTAATATAGTTTCCTTTGTCTATTTTTTGTTTATTTGCCTTGCTTTTGAAGCCTTAGCCATAAAATCTTTGCCTACAACAATATGCTGAAGTTTCTCATATGTTTACTTCTAGTGGTTTTATAGTTTTGGGTTTTACTTTTAAATCTTTAATCTATCTTGCATTGATGTTTGTACATTGTTAAAGATAGGGTTGCAGTTTCACTTTCTGCATATGAATATTCAAATCTCCCAGCACCATTTTATTGAAGAGGGTATCCCTTCCCTAATATATGTTCTTGGAGCTTTTGTCAAAAATCAGTTGGCTGTAAATAAGTGACTTTATTTCTGGGTTTTCTATTCTATTCCATTGGTCTACATGTCTATTTTTATGTAACCATACCATGTCATTTTGGTTATTATAGCCTAGTAATATATTTTAAAGTCAGATAGCAAGATGTCTCCAGCTCAGAATCACTTTGATTATTTGGGCTCTTTTTTGGTTCCATCTGAATTGTAGGAATGTTTTCCCAATTTCTGTGAACAATGACATTCGTGTTTTGATAGAGATTGTATTGAATCTGTATATTGCTTTAGACAATATTGCCATTTTTACAATATTAATTCTTCTGATGCATAAGCATGGAATGTCTTTCTATTTGTGTCCTCTTCAATTTCTTTCATCAGTGTTTTGTAGTTTTCCTTGTAGAGGCCTTTCACCCCCATGGTTAAATTTATTCCTATTTTATTTTCTTGTAGGTATTGTAAAAGCAATTTCCTTATTGATTTATTTCTGAGTGAGATTGTTATTAGTGTAAAGAAATGCTACTTATTTTTGTATGTTGATTTTATATCCTGCAACTTTACTGACTTCATTTGTAACATCTAAGAGTTTATTGATGGAGTCTTTAGGTTTTTCTAGATATAAGATCATGCCACCTGGAAAGAAAGACAATTTGACTTCCACTTTATAACTTGAATGCCTTTTATTTATTTCTCTTGCCTGGTTGCTCTGGTTAGGACTTCCAGTACAATGTTGAAAAGAGTGGTGAAAATAAGCATCCTTGTCTTACTCAAGTTCATACAGAAAAGCTTTCAAATTTGCCCATTTAGTATGACGTTAGCTGTGGGTTTGTCATATCTGACCTTTATTATGTTGAGGAGATATAGTCTTTCTATGCCTAATTTGTTGAGAGGTTTGTTTTTTTTTTCCCCCAAGAAGTAATGCTGAATTTTATCAAATGCTTTTCTCCATCTATTGGTTTTCTCCTTCATTTTATTGTAATGTATTGTATTTATTGATTTGCATATGTTGAACCATCCTTGAAGCCCTGAGATAAATCTCACCAGATCATGGTGTATTATCTTATTGATATGCTGTTAAATTCAATTTTCTGGTATTTTGCTGAGGATTTTTGCATCTATGTTCATCAGGGATATTGGCTGATAGTTTTCTTTTCTTGTTGCATCCATGTCTGGTTTTGATGTCAGGGTAATACAGGCCTTGTGGGATGAGTTAGGGAGAATTTCTTTCTCTTCAATTTTTTTAGAATAGTTGGAGGAGAATTTGGTGTTAGTTCTTTGTAAGTTTGTTAAAATTCGACAGTGAAGCCATCTAATCCCAGGCTTTTCTTTGTTGGGAGACGTTTATTACTGATTCAAACTCATTACTCAGCATTGGCCTACCCAGGTTTCTTATTTCTTACAGGTTCAATCTTGTTAAGTTGTATGTGTCCAGCCATGTATTTCCTCTAGGTCCTTTCTTATTTCCTACAGGTTCAAACTTGGGAAGTTGTATGTGTCCAGTAATGTATTTATTTCCTCTAGATTTTCAAGTTTGTTAGCATATAGCATAATAATCTCTGATGATATTTTTTACTTATTTGGAATCAGTTATTAATGTCTCCTTTTTTCTTTCTGCTTCTGTTTATTAGGGTTTTCTCTCTTTTTTTTCTAGTGTAGCTAATGGTTTGTCAATTTTTTCTGTCCAAAAAAAAAAAAAAAACTTTTGGTTTTACTTATTCTTTGGAATTCTTTTACCCTCCATTTTGTTTAGTTCTGCTCTGATCTTTGTTATTCATTTCCTTCTACTACTTTTTGCGTTTTTGTTGTTGTTACTGTCCTTATAATTTCAACTTTTATTTTGGATCCAGGAGATACATGTGCAGATCTGTTATATGGGTATATTGCATGATACTGGGGTTTGGGGTATGATTACTCCCACCACCCAGGTAGTGAACACACTACCCAATAGCTTAACTCTTGTCCCCCTTCCTCCCTCCTCTAGTAGTCCCCAGTGTCTGTTGTTGCCATCTTTATGTCAACGTGTACCCAATATTTAGCTCTCACTTATGACTGAGAACATGTGGTATTTGGTTTTCTGTTCCTACGTTAATTCACTGAGGATAATGTCCTCCAGCTGCACTCATATTGTTGCAAAGGACATGATTCCATTCTTTTTTATAGCTGCATCGATTCCCTGATGTATATGTGCCACATTTTCTTTGTCCAATTCACCATTGATGGTCACCTAGATTGATTCTATATCTTTTCTACTTTGAACAGTGCTGTAATTAACATACACATGCATGTGTCTTTTGGGTAGAGTGATTTATTTTCCTTTGGATATATACCCAGTGATGAGATTGTTGGGTTGAATGGTACTTTTGTTTTTAGTTCTTTGAGAAGCTTCCCAACTGCTTTCTACAGTGCTTGTATTCCCACCAATGGTGTAAAAGCATTCCCTTTTCTCTGCAGCTTCACCAGCATCTGTTGTTTTTTGACTTTTTAATAGTTGCCATTCAGACTGGTGTGAGATGGTATCTTATTGTGGTTTTGATTCATATTTCTCTGATGATTAGCGAGGTTAAGCATTTTTCATACCTTTGGTGGTTGCTTGTATGTTTTCTTTTACTAAGTGTCTGTTTATGTCCTCTTCCACTTTTAATGGGGTTATTTACTTTTTACTTGTTGAATTAAGTTCCTTATATATTCTGAACATTAGGCCTTTGACAGATGCATAGCTTATAAGTATTTCCTCCCATTCTGTAGGTTGTTTACTCTGTTGATAGTTTCTCTTGCTGTGCAGAAGCTCTTTAGTTTAGTTAGGTCCCACTTGCCAATTTTGTTTTTGTTGCAATTACTTTTGAGGGCCTAGTCATAAATTCTTCCCCAAACATTATTCCACAATAATATTTCTTAGGTTTTCTACCAGAATTTTGAAGTCTGAGATCTTACATTTAAATCTTTAATCTGTCTTGAGATAACTTCAGTATATGATGAAAGGTTGGGGTCTGGTTTCTTCTGTGTATGGCTAGCCATCTATCCCAGAACCATTCATTGAACAGGGAGTCATTTCCCCATAGCTATTTTTTTGTCTGTTTTGTCAAAATTTTTGTCTGTTTTGTCAAAATTAGATGGCTGTGGGTATGCAGCTTTATTTCTGGGGCTTTCTATTCTGTTCCATTGGTTTATGTGTGTTTTTGTACCAGTACCATGCTGTTTTTGTTACTGTGGACTGATAGTGTAGTTTGAAGTCAGGTAATGTGATGCCTCTAGATTTGTTCTTTTTGCTTATCATTGTTTTGGCTTTTGAAGCTCTCTTTTTTTGGTTCCATATGAATTGTAGAACTTTTTTTTCCTAGTTCTGTGAAAAATGACCTTGGAATTTGATAGGAATGTCATTGAATCTGTTGATTGCTTTGAGCAGTACGGCCATTTTAACAATCTTGATTCTTGCAATTCATGAGCATAGAATATTTTTCTATTTGTTTGTGTTATCTATGATTTATTTTAGCTGTGTTTCTCAGTTCTCTTTGTGGAGATCTTTCACCACTTTTGTTAGATGTATTCCTAGGTATTTTATTTTATTTGTTTGTGGTCACTTTAAATGGAATTGCATATTTTAATAGAATTGCATTCTTGGATGCTGTTGGTGTATAGAAATGCTACTGATTTTTGTACATTGATTTTGTATCCTGAAACTTTGCCAAAATGTTTTACCAGTTCCAGTAACATTTTGATGGAGTCTTTAGGGCTTCCTAGGTACAGAATCGCATTGTCAGTGAAGAAAAAAAAAAAACATTTATTTCTTCTTTTCCTATTTAGATGCCTTTTATTTCTTTCTCATGCTTGATTGCTCTGGCTTAGATTTCCAGTACTATGTTGCACAGCAGTGGGACAAAATAGGATCCTTGTTTAGTTCTAGGTCTCAAAGTGGATGCTTCCAGCTTTTTCCCATTCGGTATGATGTTGGCTATGAGTCTGTCATAGATGACTCTTATTATTTTGCGATATGTTCCTTCTATGCCTAGTTTCTCGAGGGTTTTTATCATGAAAGGATCTTGAATTTTATCAAAAGCTCTTGCTGCATCTACTGAGATGATCATATTTTTTTTGTTTTTAATTCTGTTTAAGTGGTAAATCATATTTATTGGTATGCATATATTGAATCAACTTTGCATCCCAGGAATGAACCAAGTTGATCATGGTGAATTAATTGATGGGCTGTTTGATTTGGTTTACTAGTATTTTGTTGAGGATTTTTGTGTCTCTGTTTATAAGGAATATTGACCTGTAGTTTTCTCTTTTTTGTGATATCTTTGCCAGGTTTTTGGTATCAGCCTGATGTTTGCCACATAAAATGAGTCAGGGAGGAGTGTCTCATCCTTAACTTTTTGGAATAGTTCCAGTAGAATTTGTACCAGCTCTTTTTGTATGTTTGGTAGAGGTTGACTCTGACTTTATTTGGCCTAGGGCTTTTTTTTTTTTTTTTTTTTTTTTGGTTTGTAGGGTTTTTTGAATTACTGATTCAATTTTGCAACTTGATACTGGCCTGTTTAGTATTTCAATTTTTTCTTGATTGAATCTTGGGAGATTGTGTTTCCAGGAATTCATCCATTTCTTCTAGATTTTTTAGTTTGTGTGCACACAGAGGGGTTCGTAATAGTCTCTGCAGATCTTTTGTATTTCTGTGAGATCGGTTGTAGTGTTTGTTACCCTTGTCATTTCAGGTTGAGCTTATTTGAATCTTCTCTTTTTTTTTCCTACTATTCTAGCAAATGGTCTATTGATCTTGTTTATTCTGCCAAAGAACAAACTTTGGTTTCGTTGATTCTTTGTGTGGACATTTCTTTTGTTTCCATATTTAGAACTCCCTCAAGGATCTCTTGTAAGACTGGCCCAGTGGTAATAAATGTCCTTAGTGCTTGCTTGTCTGGAAACAATTTTATTTCAGCTTTGCTTATGAGGCTTGGTTTGGCAAGATATAAAATTCTTACTTGAATTTTTTTTTCTTAAGAATGTTAAAAATACCTCTTGAACTAGTGATCTGCCCACTTTGGCTTCCCAAAGTGCTGGGATTACAGGTGTGAGCCACCGCGCCCGGCCAATCTTGTTCCTTTTTATGTCCTCATAGCATTCCCTGGGATATATGGGCCACATTTTCTTTATTCAGTCTATACTGATGGGCACTTGTTTGATTCCATGTCTTTACTATCATGAATAGTGATGCAATGAACATGTACTTGCATGTGTCTTTATGATAGAACAATTTATATTTCTTTGGGTACATACTCAGTGATGGGATTCCTAGGTTGAATGGTAGTTCTATTTCTGGATCTTCGAGGAATTGCCATACCGCTTTCCACAGGGTTTAACTAATTTACACTCCCACCAACAATGTGTAAGCATTCCTTTTTCTTCACAACCTCACCAGCATGTGTTATTTTTTGACTTTTCAGTAAAGGCCATTCTGACTGGTGTGAGATGGTATCTCATTGTGGTTTTAATTTGCATTTCTCTAATGATCAGTGACAGTGAGCTTTTTTAAATATTTGCTGGCTGCATGTATGTCTTATTTTGAGAAGTGTCTGTCCACGTCCTTTGCACATTTTTAATGGGTTTATTTTTTTCTTGTAAGTTTGTTTGTTATAGATGCTGAATATTAGACCTTTGTCAGATGGATAGATTGCAAAAGTTTTCTCCCATTCTGTGGGTTGTCTGTTAGCTCTGTTGATAGTTTCTTGTGCTGTGCCAAAGCTCTTTAGTTTAATTAGGTCCTATTTGCAAATTTTTGCTTTTATTGCAATTGCTTTTGGCATCTTTGTCATGAAATCTTTGCCCATGCCAGACACATAGGCCAATGGAACAGAATAGAGAACTCAGAAATGAGACCATACACCTACAACTATCTGATCTTTGACAAACCTGACAAAAACAAGCAATGGGGAAAGGATTCCCTACTTAATAAATAGTGCTGGGAGAACTGGATAGTCATATGCAGAAAATTGAAACTGGACCCCTTCCTTTCACCATATACAAAATTCAACTCATGATGGATTAGAGACTTAAATGTAAAGCCCAAATCTATAAGAATCCTAGAAGAAAACCTTGATCTGATTCCTCTACAATCTCTCAAGCTACAACTCTAACACATTGCTCTATGAGTTCTTAATCTGGCACCTGAAGATTTTCTTTTCTTTCCAAGTTCAAAAATGATTTTATTTGTGTGTTTTGTTTTATTGTTGTTTTATATTTTATCTAGAATTACATATTTTGTAAGTTAATTAGGTAAATTATAAATTTTAAAAACATTTTTGACATGTGAAAGACTTTGAAACCATGCACTGTCAACAGTTTTTATTGAATGCATTGTAATCATAAAATAGATAACCATGTACAGCTAAGTATATATACATAAGTTTGACTGGAAGAGTGTCAGATCTTCAGTAATAATTGGAATTCTGTAAGACATGCGTATCTAACTGTCCTTGTTTATTCAGCTGTCAAAAAGTTTGGTTCAAACATCATCAATTCCAAACTTCCTTTCAATTTTTCCATAGATTAGGTAGACCATAGATTCCTTCTAGGGGTTATATGTGAAATAAGCCACTTTTTTTTCTGCGTCTGTGTCTGTAAGTGTTCTGGATTTCCACCAAATGGTATTCTCCCTACCTTGGAGAAGGTGAAGATTGGCATGGAAGTGGTGTTGGAGAATATCTCTTCACCTGTGGGTTTGAAGGCCGTCATCTCTAGTCAGGTAAGTATTTTATATTTTCTTTAACCGTGTTCTAGAAGGAGATCTTTTGCCCTTGCTGTGCCTTTCTGAAAGCTGTAGATGCTGCTTTTGTAGTCCTAGCTACTTGGGAAGTGAGAAGATAACTTGAGCATAGGATTTTGAGGCTGTAATAAGTTATTACTGCACCACTGAACTCCAGCCTGGACTACACAGTGAGACCCTGCATTCTTCAACAAGTGGAAGTGACATCTGAATCCCCTTTAAATAATTTCATTAGGAAACTGGACACTGGAAAGTGGCTTTTTGTTTTTTTCCTCATTCCTAGTTCAGTCCTGATAGGGAGGAGACATTCAAACCTTTGTCATTCTCATTTGAATTGGCTGTCATTGACTGAATTGTCTTCATTCATCTCTGCTGGCATTGTATGGCATATATGTTTTCTGGAACTGATTTGGTATTGGGTCCCCATTGGGTGCCCTTCTCACCTCTATGAGTCACTGCTCTTTTTCATGCCTCATCCAAGCCTCTTTAAGGAGTGCTGGAATCCTGAGAATGCTGTCTCTGGGTACTTGGAGATTACAGACTAATGGTGGAAGGAGAAGAAAGGGTTGCTTCAGACCTATCACCCTAGACTTGTTTTGTTTTTGTTTTTAACCATATCTGTACTGTCCAAGGGTTTCGGTTCATAAAATTATAGGACCTGGTCAGTTTCCTGAGTACAACTTGGGAAGCAAGAGAGAAGTTCACCTTGGCTCAGGAATCTATCTGGTCCCCATGTGGGCCAAATTGTACATTTAAATATTACATTAAAATAAATTAAAAGTAAATTGAAAAGTAGAGGCTAAGTTATTAATTATGTTAGTATGTAGTTTTACACATACATAGAAAATACACTTACTATCATCATTATACCAAATTTAAAAAGACTTTACGTAAGCAATTCATAACACTGTAAGCTAATATAAAACATGATACCAAATTTTCTATATTTTAGTCTTTCCTACATCAGATCCCTGAAATTAGTATTTCATTTCATGACAGCAACAATGTCAAATCACTAGAGTTAGATCAAAAAGTCAGGCTAAGGTGATAAAATAGAGCTCCATGTTCTTTATGATTTGCTATTTCTGAGACAATATTTTTAGAGTTGTTTAGGCTGTGATGCTTTTAGTTGTAACCTCTGTGTCAGAGATTTTCATGTTCTTCACAATTCTCTTAGCACATCCTCACCCAGAAGCCTGAATAAATCTCTCTACTGCTTGGGGAACTGAGATTAACTTTCCAATATGAAAAAATGTTGAATAAAATGGTAGTGGATTTTTTTTTTTTTTTGCTTGAAAGATGGTAGGTTGAGAAGATTAAATTAGATAATGCATATAAAGTTGATATTATGCATCTAGCATAAAGTAAATGTTCAATAAGTAATATGTTTCCTGTTACTGCATTAATGTCTTTCAGAAACTATTCCCCCAAAGTTTGCTGCTGCATCCTTAGAGTCATCTAACCACTGGCTACTGGTTTGGGAAACAAGAGTAAAACAAATTTTACAATGTACATACCAATATTCTTTATTTACAAACATGGAGATTATAGCAAGTAAACAACAAATACAATTTCAACTAGGCATGTTTCTCCAATGGTAAAATGCAAGCTTTAGCAATAACCCTTTACTTATACACTATTCTCAGGAAAATGTGATGTTTTATATAAATGAATTTTCCATATACCAAAATTTTACTACTTAAATAATCATTTTTGATGAAAACTGTTCTAAATTATATTGCATTTCCCACTCGTTCCTAATCAGCACTTCCAATTTCCTGTTATCTGGATAACAGGCTATCAGTAATTAGATCAGCCACTATCTTAAATGTATGGATTTACCCATAGGCCAATATAGGATTTAAGGACAATTTTCTTTTTTTTTTTTCCTTTTTTTTTTTTTAAGTTTATGAAGAAGGGAAATTTATTTTCTTATTGTTCTAGAGCATAAGAAGTCCAAAATCATCAAGGTGCTGACAGGTTCAGTGTCTACTAAGGGCCTAGTCTCTGCTTTCAAGATGGCGCCTTGAGCACTGCTTTCTCTGGAGGGGATGCTTTGTCTTTACATGGTGGAAGGCAGAAGGACAAACGAGCCTAGTTAGTTCCCTCCAGCCCTTTTATAAAGCTGTTTATCACATTTATGAGGGCTCTGCCCTCATGAATTTAATCAGCTCCTAAAGGCCCCACCTCTTAATACTATTGCATTGGGGATTTAAGGTTTTTATTTTTTTATTTTTTTAATACTTTAAGTTCTAGGGTACACGTGCACAAAGTGCAGATTTGTTATATATGTATACATGTGCTGTGTGCTGCACCCGTTAACTTGTAATTTACATTAGGTATATCTCCTAATGCTGTCCCTCCCCCTCCCTCCACCCCACAACAGGCCCCCATGTGTGATGTCCCCTTTCTTGTGTCCAATTGATCTCATTGTTCAATTCCCACCTATGAGTGAGAACATGTGATGTTTGGTTTTCTGTCCTTGTGAGAGTTTGCTCAGAATGATGGTTTCTAGCTTCATGCATGTCCCTACAACGGACATGAACTGATCCTTTTTTATGGCTGCATAGTATTCCATGGTGTATATGTGCCACATTTTCTTAATCCAGTCTGTCATTGATGGACATTTGGGCTGGTTCCAAGTCTTTGCTATTGTGAATAGTGCCACAATAAACATACGTGTGCATGATTTATAATCCTTTGGGTATATGTCCACTAATGGGATGGCTGGGTCAAATGGTATTTCTAGTTCTAGATCCTTGAGGAATCATCACACTGTTTTCCACAATGGTTGAACTAGTTTACAGCCCCACCAACAGTGTAAAAGCGTTCTTATTTATCCACATCCTCTCCAGCACCTGTTGTTTCCTGACTTTTTAATGATCGCCATTCTAATGGCGCCATTGAGATGATCGCTAGTTGAGATGATCGCTAATGATCACCAATGAGATGGTATCTCATCGTAGTTTTGATTTGCATTTCTCTGTGGCACCATTAAGATGATCGCCATTGAGATGATCGCTAATGATCACCAATGAGATGGTATCTCATTGTGGTTTTGATTTGCATTTCTCTGATGACTAGTGATGATGAGCCTTTTTTCATGTGTCTGTTGGCTGCATAAATGCCTTCTTTTGAGAAGTATCTGTTCATATCCTTTACCCACTTTTTGATGGGATTGTTTGATTTTTTCTTGTAAACTTGTTTAAGTTCTTTGTAAATTCTGGATATTAGCCCTTCGTCAGATGGGTAGATTGAGGTCCTTTACATCCTTTGTAAGTTGGATTCCTAGGTATTTTATTCTCTTTGAAGCTATTGTGAATGGGAGTTCATTCATGATTTGGCTCTCTGTTTTTCTGTTACCGGTGTATAAGAATGCTTGTGATTTTTGCACATTGATTTTGTATCCTGAGACTGCTGAAGTTGCTTATCAGCTTAAGGAGATTTTGGGCTGAGACGATGGGGTTTTCTAAATATACAATCACATCATCTGCAAACAGGGACAATTTGACTTCCTCTTTTCCTCATTGAATACCCTTTATTTCTTTCTTCTGCCTGATTGTCCCGGCCAGAACTTCCAACACTATGTTGAATAGGAGTGGTGAGAAAGGGCATCCCTGCCTTGTTCCAGTTTCCAAAGAGAATGCTTACAGTTTTTTCCCATCGAGTATGATATTGGCTGTGGGTTTGTCATAAATAGCTCTTATTATTTTGAGATATATCCCATCAATACATAGTTTATTGAGAGTTTTTAGCATGAAGGGCTGTTGAATTTTTTTGAAGGCCTTTTCTGTATCTATTGAGATAATTATGTGGTTTTTGTCTTTGGTTCTGTTTATATGATGGATTACGTTTATTGATTTGCGTATGTTGAACCAGCTTTGCATCCCAGGGATGAAGCCAACTTGATTTTGGTGGATAAACTTTTTAGTGTGCTGCTGGATTCAGGTTGCCAGTATTTTGTTGAGGATTTTTGCATCGGTGTTCATCAGGGATATTGATCTAAAATTCTCTTTTGTTGTTGTGTCTCTGCCAGGCTTTGGTATCAGGATGATGTTCACCTCATAAAATGGATTAGGGAGGATTCCCTCTTTTTCTATTGATTGGAATAGTTTCAGAAGGAATAGTAGCAGCTCCTCTTTGTAACTCTGGTAGAATTCAGCTGTGAATCCATCTGGTCCTGGACTGTTTTTAGTTGGTAAGCTATTAATTATTGTTGAAAGCAAATTTCATTCACAAAATGACTTCTTGGTTTTTTTTTTGTTTTTTTGTTTTTGTTTTTTTTTTGACAGTTGAGCCAAGCTGTATTAAGAGTGCATAGGAAATAGAAATTAAATGAGTACACCTTTTTTTTGCATGTTGGAAAAATGTCCAGTGGAGAAAGCTCAATCAAAATTGCTGAAGATTGATAATAACAGTTGTTTCATCTTGAAAACTGGACAGCTCATGAAGTTTTCCAGTTTTTCCTTCTTCAAGGTGTAATTCCCAGAGACTCTGTGATTCTGTGTCAGTACTACATCTTAACAAATAACCTGGTTATGATGTAAATGGTCTATGGAACACACTTCAAGCAACACTTTCTAGATTTTCTGGGATAGGTACTGAAATGATTCACAGCTAGCGTCCTTTCTCTCTCTCTCTCTCTCTCTCTCTCTCTCTCTCTCTCTCTCTCTCCCCCCACCTCTGTGTGTACGAGTGTGTGTGTGTGTTTGTGTACCACAGCCAAATGAAAAGATAAGGTATCATGAAAAGAACAAAATGGATGAGGAATATATTCTAATCCTGGCTCAGTCAATAACTGATTGTATGATCTTGCATATTATTTCAAGATCAACAACATATACACAAGATCATCCAATATATAAAATCACCTTCTATCTTATATATTGGATGATTTTGTGTATTATTTTATCTATAGACCTTAACACCCTTAACTTCCTCATCTGTGAAATAAAGTCTTGAAGAAACTAGCGATCACTCAAGTCCTCTTTCATTAAAATCATGTTGAGATCTTCTCCAAATAGGCTACCATTGAATTGCATTTTATCATCTTACAGCCAGAAGTAATAAGTAGTATCATGATCAATGACATTACTTATTCTGCACACATTACCCAGAATAATTTTTGCAAAATACAAATCAGATCATATTTTTGATGAGCCCTGCAATGACATCTTGTTGCACTAGCAATCAGTCTCGACTCCTTACCCTATTCTGCAAGCCGTGCTGACTAATTCACCTTGCTTCATGCTCTTGCTTTCTTTTGCCTCAACTACACTTACCTTCCTTTCATGTAGCTTGACTTTTCATGGCCTTTACCTTTCTATGTCAAGCCTAGGAATTTGGTGAAGAATTAGAACACAGTACTTTCTGAATTCCCCATGACTCTGATTCATGCCAGACAGGTGTCAGCTCAAATGTCCACTGGTCAGAGAGGACTTCCCAGACCAGGCTGACGAAGGTACTGCCACCCACTCCACATGCCCTCTATACCCACATTTGCCAGCTTTGCTTTTCAGGGTACTTTTCATGAGAGGATGTTGTACTTACTTACTTCCGTCCTTTCAGGTTTCCTTGTTCAAAGAATAAACTCCATGAAAGCAGAGACTTTGTCCACCTTGCTCAACAATAAACTTTGAGAACTTAAAACAATGCCTGGCACAAAATACAAGTTGAATGAAGAAAAAAAAGGCACCAAAACACTTAGTGTCTTGTTTGAAGTATGACATTTTCCAGGTCTCTATTGCACCACATTTCTTGAAATAAATTAGTCCTTGATTTCTCTTGAACTTCTGACAAAATTAACAATGATTTTGAGGTGGATACAATCAATTACTTCAAATCTGGCTGCCAAGTATTTCTGGAACTTAACCAATGATAAAATATGTAAAGATAATATAGTGGCTAATTGCCAGTAACCTGAAACATTGGCATCTATTCCTTCAAATTCCTTTCAATAATTAATGCTGCCTCATCTTAATGTCATAGTACATTTTTATAGAATTATCTATCTCCCTGAGAAGAAATGAAATATAGGTCTTAAAAATACCAAATTGCCTTCATTTTAATCTGAACTTCCTCATGTCCCTCAAGGAAAAGGCATCCTTCTAATGATAAAGTCCAGCTACTAAGTGTAATGCCTATACCTGCACTTAGATGTTCTCTATTTCTGAGCACTTGCCTCCCATATGACATGTTTTTCTCACATGCTCACTCTTCCTTGCCACTGACTTTTTTTTTTTTTTTTTTTTTTGCCATCACTTAACTTGAAGAACTTTCACTTGACTTTGCTGCCCCTTCTAGATACCATAAATTTCTCTTCTTTCTTTCTTTGTGAAAGTGTTCTGAGGAGGGGTCAGCTTGTATGGTCTACATTTGATCTACAGTTTCTTTTCAGTTCTTGCAGTCTGGCTTTGACGCCCGCACACTTATGAAGCTGCACTCTAGAAGGGCTGCTGCAATTGATCTTTTTTTCTCCTAAAACGAGTGGTATTTGTTCATTCCAATTCTCCCAGGGACTTTCTAGCATTCAATATTATTGAACTACAAATCTATGTTATACAGTTGTCATTTCTTAACATCCACACAAAAACCTTTTAAGTAGATATTATTAATCCCATTTTACAGTTGGGAAAATTGAGGTTCAGGAGCATTAAATAACAGCTCAGAAGAGGTGGAGCCAGATTCATATTAATTTCTTTCTACTAGATCATACTAATTTTCAAAAGCAAAGAAGCATAGGGTGAGAATGGGGGAGATTTAGTACGTTTATTGTGTTCTGATCATTTTATTTGTTTATTTATTTATTTTTTGAGACAGAGGCTGCAGTGCAGTGGTGCTATCTCAGCTATTGCAACTTCCACCTCCTGGGTTCAAGGGACTCCCCTGCCTCAGCCTCCTGAGTCGCTGGGATTACAGGCCTGCACCACCATGCCCAGATAAATTTTGCATTTTTAGTAAAGATGGGGTTTAACCATGTTGCCCAGGCTGGTCTCAAACTCCTTACCTCAGGTGATCCACCTGTCTTGGCCTCCCACAGTGCTGGGATTACAGGCATGAGCCACCGTGCCCCGCCCTGATTGTTTTATTTTTATAAAGGCAGAAGTTAACCTAAACAGACTGGCTCTAAGTATTGATGAAAATCCTTGATAACATATTATATAATGTATTGGACCATTAAGTTATCTATGCCCAGAAAAAGTTGGAAAAAATATATGCCAACATATATTTTTAAAAGTGAACAGCTTTGGAGGAGATAGGTCTATGAGTGGCCTTCTTTCAGATTGTGTATATTTTCTAATTTCTTAATATTGTATTATATTCTGTATATTCAAATACACAAATAATGGAGTGAGAAACTAAAACTCATTCTTTTAGTCAAAATATATTATTGAAATTTTACTTGAAAACTAGGTTCTAGGCTCTGGGGATACAATGAAGAATAAGACTCACTTGATCATAGTTTGCATGGAGCTGTTAAAGACAAAGTGTTTAATGTGGGGAGTTACAAAGTGCTGTGGTACAACTAAGAAGAGAATGAAATCTAGACTTGATTCATGCAGGAAGGCTTTCTGGAAGAAGTCCTATCTAAATGTAAACTTGATAACTTGGGGGGAGCTAGCTAGCTGAAAGGAAGCAAGAAATACCCTAGGCATAGAAAAATAAAATAAGGCCAGTCCATTTGGGTGTTAAAAGTTTTGTCAATAACTTGGCTGGGACTTCAAAGGCAATTAAAGATTTAATTGGATGTAGGGGTGAGGATGGTTAAAGATCACAGTCAGATTGATTTTAGAAAGATCACATAAACAGCATAGAATTGATATGAACTTCAGTCGCGCATTAGAAAGACTTGCAGAAGTTTCATAATATGATAGTTCTTGAGACCCATCCCAGACCAGTAAAACTTTGTATACAAGGTCCATGTGCATGCAAATATGTGTGTGTATACATAAATACATACATATATACAGTTCTCTTGGTTATTCCAGCATACAACTAGGATGGTAAAACACTCTATTAAAAACAGTAGTGTGCTGAAACCAGCTCATAAGCTCAAAAAAGCCAAATGTTATCATCACTTCCCAACTCAGTGTCAGTGAGTGAAATCACATTGGGCAGATTGAAATTAGTCATGCTGCATTTATCACACAAAAACTGGAGAATACTACCAATTGAAGGCTTTCTTTTATTCAGAGAAACAGTTGTTAAACGTTTACACACTACCAATAGAGGATATAAGCAAGACAGATGTAGAGAAACCAGTTGGCTCTGATAGTAAAAACCCAGACAAGAGATTTATGAAATATTTAGGTTGGAGAAATACAGAATTTGGTAATCAATTGACTATTGGGTTAGGGGAGTAGAAAGAGCTAAAAATTACTGCTGAATTTCTGACTTGTATAACTGGGTTTATCCATCGCTAAGGTAGCAAATACATGTGAGGAGAAGTCCATTTAGGTGAGAGTAGAGAATCTAGACACAGAAATTTTGACATATTGAATCTAAGGTTTTGTGGGACATCCACTTGGAAGTGTCCACCAGTCAACTGGATACACACCTCTAAAAGGTAAGAGAGCGTGGTCAGGACTAGAGGTAAAGATCTGAGCCTCATCCTCTTTTAATTCTACTTGAAGCCTATGGCAGTAGCAGAAGTCACCTAGGGAGTGTGCACCAAGTAAAGCATGAAGGTGTTTTGGACAGAGCTATGAAAGAAAAACAATGTTATGGTACAATCAGTGGAGGAGGAGCCAACAGAGAGGTTTAATGGGGATGGTCAGAATGAGAGGGCAGGCAGAATTGAGCGGTGTCACAGAAACTAAGGAAAGAGAGTAACTCAAGAAAGGAATGGCAACTTGGTAAATGCTGCTGAGATGTAAGGTTAAGACTAGATGTCAGATTGCAGTGGATTGGGACTTGAAGGAATGATAAATTCTTTCAAGATTATTATGGAAAAAGAAAATCTTTAAGTGTTTATTATTGTTGTTTTAAAGTTGGAGAAATGAGCAATTTTTAAAATGATGGATTTGGGTGATTAAGGAAGATACCGAAGGAAGGGGAGAGAAAGAGACAAGAGGATGTTAAAGAAACAGAGGTGGTGGGATTCAGAGTGCAGAAGGATCCGCTTTAGGCTAGACAGACTGCTCCTTTTCTACACCAGCTAGAGAGGAGGAGGAAAGGAGCCAGGACAGCTGCTGCAAAATTGTGAAGGTTTTGAGAAAAGAAGTTGAAGAAATCTGACAGCATCCATTTGCTTGGTGGAAGAGAAAGTAAACAAATTCCCCGAGAGGGATCTGTGAGGTTGTAGGGTCAGAGCTGTGAGAAGATTTAAGAACTTTCTAAATAGTTGCTTGAGGATAAAAGGAAAGAGAGCTAAGAGGAGAAATAGAAGTATTTCCAGGCTACATTGAGGACCCAGGAAGGTTGAACATGTTGTATTTATAGCATTTCTAATCTCTGTGTTCATCTGTTTTTCTATAATAAAAATTATTTTAAAATAATTTTCTTCTCATTATTAATATAGTTTTATACTATGTTATATACCATTATACCACTCCATTATTTTGTTGCTCCCAGTTGTTGGAATTTTAGCGTGTATTCAGTTTGGGGCTATTTTAAATAATATGGCTATAAATAACTTTATTAATAACTCTTTTCTCAAAGTTTGAGTGGATCAAACTCTTCACTGATATTAACAATCTGTTGTAAAAAATATAATCTCCAATGATTCTTTCTAACAGATTTTCCTAGTCTTATATCAACATTAGAAAGGCTTATTTAAAATATGTTAACTTAAAATGTGAGTCATTATATTATATGATGTTATTAGTCGTCCTTGACTACTACTGTAGTCGAATATTTTCCCTGATGCTTGTTGCACCACTAGAATAAATTCCCTTGAAATATTTTTTCTTCTTTAGCTAGAAAATGAACTTTTTCTTCTTTTGTCAGAAGTTCCTTCAGGACTTTTTCAGATAAATTATCAATGTATCAAGAAATGTACATACCACTTAAACCCCAGTTCTTATATGTAGGCTCACATCTGTTATATTTCGTATTAGGAAATAGTTATGAATCATTGCTTCAATTATAATCTTCCTAGTTGCTGTATCACAATTCTTTGTGAGTAGCCTTGCCTCTCACTTAAATTGTAACCTTGCATTTTGATTCAGGGTACCAGCCCCTCAGCTTGAATGCATTCTGGTGAGAGAAGGCAATCCTATTATAGGAGCAACAGCTTCATCCTTGAGAAAAGATAAAACTGCGAAAAGCATAGGAGTAAGGAAAGGAGACATGAGGTGGTATAACCAAGGGGTTTTGGGAAGTAGGAAGGTAACATGAAGGTGCTGTCAGGGGGAAGGCAATGCCAAAAATGGGAGAGATGAATGGGATACTTAGTTAATTTAATAATAGATCGTGAATAAATGTGTTAACTAACATTAGCATTATTGTTGTGTTTACAATTCTACTATACAATCTTGTGTAATCTTGGGACACCTAGTTCACTCTTCTGTTTCTGAAAATATTAGAGATTATACATAGTGACTCTGATATTACATTTATAGGTTATTTTATATCACTTTGAAACGAAAGGTTTTTTGTTTTCTTTTAGACAGAATTTAAGGAGGATGATTGCAAATCATCTGAGAATTAACAATAATTTTAAATGTGGATGTCCTCTTACTGCCTCATTACTCAGCTTAGACTTTACTTGTCATTTGCTCCACAATGTGTGTTCAACATTTGCATCCGCACATCAGAAGGGATTAGCTCTGCACCCTACTTTGTGATTTGAACAAAGATTACTCATAAAATGGAAAAATTTCCTTGAGTAACATCAATAAGCAATCTCTATAGAACATAGTAAATATAAAGTAATTTCCAATCCTGGAAATTGCATTGTGCCATGAGGAAAAGATGTAGACAAAACAATGAATGAAAATTAGAAGGACAAAGAATCCAGAAATGCTAGTGTTGGAGAGTACAAATAATGCTTGCAAAAAGTGAGCTTGGATCTCAGACCATTAGATTCATTTAAATAATAACATTTCCAGAGTAAAAAAGAAAAGGATGCCAGATCATCATGACTTCATGAAAATAGACACTGAGAGTGGGGCCTGTAATCCCAGCACTTTGGGAGGCCGAGGTGGGCAGATCACCTGAGGTCAGGAGTTCAAGATCAGCCTGGCCAACATAGTGAAACCCCACCTCTACTAAAAATACAAAAATTAGCTGGGCGTGGTTGCACGTGCCTGTAATCTCAGCTACTCGGGAGGCTGAGGCAGGAGAATTGCTTGAACCCAGTAGGCAAAGGTTTCAGTGAGCTGAGATGATGCCATTGCACTCCAGCCTGGGTGACAAGAGTGAAACTCCATCTCAAAACAAAAAACAAACAAACAAAAAATAGACACTGAGATGATCCAACTTTCTTTGCCCTGATTCCAGATTCACTATCATGCCTGGAAATTATAATTCGGATTGTGGAATGCACGGCAGCATGAGGAGAAATGCTCACTCTCTGCAGATGAAATGACTTTGGCTCATCTATAAATTAAGAGGTTGGCAGTTTAGTTTATGGGTTAATCTCCTGTTATACTGGCTAATGTGCCTGCATATACACTGCTGATAAGAGCTGGGACTTGCATAAAAAGGTACAATCTATTCTTCTTTTCTCCATATACATTTCCCTTCTGGACATTTTTCTAGATAAGAAGAACATTTGATTAGACAATTCACTTTAGACTGGGTGCAAGTGACTCATGCCTATAAGCCCAGAACTTTGGGAGGCCAAGGCAGGTGGATGACTTGAGGTTGGGAGTTCAAGACCAGCCTGACCAACAAGGTGAAACCCTTTGTCTACTAAACATATGATAATAATAATAACAACAATAGCAATAATATCCTGGCATAATGTCTCATGCTTATAATCCAGCTACTTCGGAGGCTGAGGCAGGAGGATTGCTTAAACCTGGGAGGCAGAGTTTTCTGTGAGCTGAGACTGTACCACTTTGCACTAGAGCCTGGACTACAGAGTGAGACCTTGTCTCGAAAGAAAAAAAAAAAAAAGATAATTCACTCTAAAAGTATATATTTAGAAAATGTTGAGTTTGTGGATTTGCCACACGAATTTATTAATCAACATATCACAATGTGGTACAAAACATTCACAGTAAGATGTTCTATGAAAAATGTTCTTACTTTAGAACAGCTAAAAACTATGACTTCAAAATTAATGTTTCAAAATGATAGTATCCACACTTATAAAACTACATACTTTAATAAATAACACTGTACCTTGTAATCAAAGACATAATATCAAATATAAAAAATTAAAACTTTCACTAATACAGCATACTATTTTAAAATACTTTAAAATCGATATACAGGGTCATAAAAATGAAAAAGATTAATTTTAATTTTGGAAAAGAGAAGATTAAATCTGTTTCTGAAAATAAAGTGATATATCACTCCTTGCTGAATATGGTTATGAATAATGTTTTGGTTGTGTTTCTATTCTCTTTTGTATAGTAGAATCCATTTTTAAGAAGTCAGGAAAAGATAAATAATATTTTCCAAAACTATGAGATACTTAATGTGTCTGTTTCAATTTTTGTTATCTTTTAATACAAAGATATTTTCATGGAAAAATGACTTTGGAAAAAATACTCTAATAAAGTGAAGCTTTTCCCCTTTTATGAGTGTGACTAAACAAACACCAAAGAAATGATGAAAGATGCATTATTCATGTCTTTCCCTAAGACATAGGTGGTCAAAAATCTGCTCTGGACTTTAGCTACCAAATATGTGACTAAATTTTCAATTAAATATATTTCTAGTCAATATTTAAATTTAAATTAACATTTTCTCGTATGAAAATTAACTGATTTGATGGTATAAAACTTTTATTCCTAATCTTTTACCTCCTCTTTTAATTTTTCCTCCTTGAACCCTACCATAGTAGTGAAAAGCTTTCTTAAATATAAGTCTTTTCTCTGAGCACCAAATCATATTTCTTTACTTTCGTTTAGAAAAGGAATATTTAAGGGGGTGACTTACCTTGAATGTCTTACCAATGTGATTGCATCATCACTGTTATTGATGGCACTCCCACCAATGAGCCAAACCTGTGGATATTGCAATTGCTCACCGTACTTGTCCTAACTATACTTTCCTTTCTCTCACGTACACTGGTGGTCTTGCCACTCTTAGGAACCTGCCAAAAATATGTGCTCTGTTTTGAAGATTTTGTTTTGCATTCAGAATGGCCTCAATTTTCATTTGGTTCGTTAAATCCTAAAGTTAATAATATACATTTTGTAAAGGTTTGGAAAGCCATGTTTGTGTTCATTTTGCAGTCATTATTATCTGTAGTATTTTACAGTCTACCTCAACCACCTCAATATTTGGTTATTCTTTACCATACAAATTTCTTGAGTTTATGAATTATCTTCTCCTCTTATATATGTACACTAATTGTGCTATTTTATGGATTGATTCCCAAGGAATAATTACTAGATTTGGAAGAAGGGACCAAATCTACTCAACCCATACCTAAACAAACAAAAACAAAAAATAGAGCAATAAGTGACTGAGCTGTTTTTTAGGTAAGTACCTCATTAGGTCAAAGTGTTCCCTTGATTTGCATGTGACTAAAAATGATAGCACAATAATATCACAAATAAACTATGTTTTGACTAATAAAATGATGCTCACATCACAGCATGAATGTTCAGGAAAGAGTATTATTTTTAAGATTGTCTTCTAAATTAACGAAACAATTCTCCTCTGATGCCTGACTTTAAGTTTATTTTCCAGATGTAAAAAAAGGTGGGAGGAGGGCTGATTCTTTAAGGAAAGAGACTGAAGCATCCTATGGTTAGTAACAGTTAATAACCATACACCGAAAGACTCAAATCTTTTGCCGTTAAGAGAGGAAAATGTAATATACTGAAAACATGGTGTTAATTTTCCTTCATTGAACTCTTTAAGGGAATCATTTATGGAAGTCTTTTTAAAATTTGCAAATAAAAGTCAGTGTTCAAATTCTCATAATACACTTTTGATTTTATTTTAAATTGTTTTCATATTTCTCTATTCTGTTATTTGCAATTACCGAATAACATGTTTTTAGGAAGTATGTATTGAATTGAATTACATTGTATAGACAATGTGAAGAAATATGCTACTGCTATATCATTAGAGGGCACTTAAGTAAAGGGGAAACATATCTGGCAATTATAAATATAATATGTTTTCATTTGTTAATTTATTCTTTCATTACTGCTAGCTTTAATTCCTTAGGCCTAAAATAATCTAAATTTCCGTCCTGGTAAAAGTTTATTATTTTAAAGAAATTACTGCAACAACAATAGGGCAATATGATTTATCTCTACCTCAAATAAAGGGCAAAAATCAGGAAATGAAAATTCACTCATATTCCCTGTTTTCTGAACTTCTTATCTTTTCTCCATATATTAGTCCGTTCTCGCATTGCTATAAGGAAACACCTGAGACTAGGTAATTCATAAAGGAAAGGGGTTTAATTGACTTACAGTTCCACATGGCTGGGAAGGCTTTAGGAAACATACAATCATGGCAGAAAGCGAAGGGGAAGCAAGGCACCTTCTTCACAAGGCAGCAGGAGGGAGACGCACCAGCAGGGCAAATGCCAGATTCTTACAAAACCATCAGATCTCGTGAGAACTCACTCTCTGTCACAAGAATAGCATGGGGGAAACTGCCCCCGTGATATAATCCCTTCCCACGGGTCCCTCCCACAACACATAGGGATTATGGGAACTACAATTCAAGATGAGATTTGGTTGGGGACACAGCCAAACCATATCATTACACCCCTGGTCCTTCCCAAATTGCATGTCCTTCTCACATTTCAAGACACAATCATGTCTTTCCAATAGTCCCCAAAGTTTTAACTCATTTCAGTGTTAACCCAAAAGTCCAAGTCCAAAGTGTCATCTGAGACAAGGCAAGTCCCTTCTGCCTACGAACCTATAAAATCAAAAGCAAGTTAGTTACTTCCTAGATACAATGGGGGTACAAGCATTGAGTAAATATAGACAAATGAGAGAAATTGGCCAAAACAAAGAGGCTACAGGCCCCATGTGAGTTCAAAATCTAATAGGGCAGTCATTAAACCTTAAAATTCCAAAATGTTCTCCTTTGACTTTGTCTCACATTCAGGTCATACTGATGCAAGATGTGGGCTCCCATGGCCTTGGACAGCTCCACCCGTGTAGCTTTACAGGGTACAGCCCCCCTCCCGGCTGCTTTCACTGTGTGGCACTGAGTGTCTGCAGCTTTTCCCAGGCACACAGTGCAATCTGTCAGTGGATCTACCATTCTCGGGTCTGGAGGATGGTGGCCTTTTTCTCACAGCTCCAGTAGGGAGTGCCCCAGTGGGGACTCTGTGTGAGGGCTCTGACTCCACATTTCCCTTCTGCACTGCCTGAGCAGAGGTTATCCATGAGGAATCTGCTTCTTCAGCCAAAATTTCTCTCTGGACATCCAGGCATTTCTATAGGTTCTCTGAAATTTAGACGGAGGCTTTCAAACCTCAATTCTTGTCCTCTGTGCACCCACAGGCTCAACACCACATGGAAGCTATAAGACTTGGGGCTTGCATCCTCTGCAGCAATGACCCGAACTGTGCTTGGCCCTGTCAGCCATGGTTGGAGCTGAAGCAGATGAGACACAGGGCACCATGTCTCGAGGCTGCACAGAGCAGGGGAGCCCTGGGCCTGGCCCACGAAACCATTTTTCCCTCCTAGGCTTTTGGGCCTGTGATGGGAGGGGCTGCTGTGAAACTCTCTGACATGTCCTGGAGACATTTTCCCCATTGTCTTGGTGATTAACATTCAGCTCCTTGTTACTTAAGCAAACTTCTGCTGCTGGCTTGAATTTCTCCCCACAAAATGGGTTTTTCTCTTTTTTTTTTTTTTTTTTTTTTTTTTTTTGAGACGGAGTCTCGCTCTGTCGCCCAGGCTGGAGTGCAGTGGCACAATCTCGGCTCACTGCAAGCTCAAACTTTTATGTTCTGTCACCTCTTGAGCAATTTGGTTCTCAGAAATTTCTTCCACCAGTTACCTTAAATCATCTATCTCAAGTTCAAAGTTCCTCAGATCTCTAGGGCAGGGCAAAATGCCACCAGTCTCTTCACTAAAGCAAAGCATAGCAAGAGTCACCTTTATTCCAGTTCCCAACAAGTTCCTCATCTCCATTTGAGACATCCTCAGCCTGGACTTCATTGTCCATATCACTGACAGCATTTTGGTCAAAGCCATTCAACAAGTCTCCAGGAAGTTCCAAACTTTCCCACATCTTCCTGTCTTCTTCTGAGCCCTCTAAACTGTTCCAAACTCTGCCTGTTACCCAGTTCCAAAGTCACTTCCACACTTCCACATTTTGGAGTAGTGTTGTTTTTTTAAAGAGATGGAGTCTTGCTCTGTCACCAGGCTGGAATGCAGTGGCACGATCTCGACTCGCTGCAACCTCTGCCTCCCGGGTTCAAGTGATTCCCCTGCCTTAGCCTCCTGAGTGGCTGGTACTATAGGCACGTGCCACCATGCCAGGCTAATTTTTCGTGTTGTAGTAGAGATGGAGTTTCACTGTGTTGGCCAGGATGGTCTCAATCTCCTGACATTATGATCAGTCCACCTTGGCCTCCCAAAGTGCTGGGATTACAGTCTCAGCCATTTTGGGGTATTCTTATAGCAGCACCCCATCCTTGGTGCCAATTTACTGTATTAGTCTGTTCTCACATTGCTCTAAGAAAATATCTGAGACTGGGTAATGTGTAAAGGAAAGAGGTTTGACTGACTCATAGTCCCACATGGCTGGGAAGGTCTCAAGAAATTTACAATCATGGCAGAAGGCAAAGGGCAAGGAAGGCATCCTTTTTACAAGGTGGCAGGAGAGAGATGTGCCTGCAGAGGAAGTGTGACACTTATAAAACCAGCAGATCTCACGAGAACTCACTCATTAGCATGAGAACAGTATGGGAGAAATTGCTCCCATGAGCCAATCACTTCCCATTGGGTCCCTCCCACAACACGTATGGATTATGGGAAGTACAATTCAACATGAGATTTGGGTGAGGACACAGACAAACCATATCATCTCAGAGACATACAGTTCAAAGCATAGATCTAAATGTCAGATTTTCTATTCTAGATTTGTGATAGTTCACACTGACCATTACAGTTTCCAGTGTTTCTGCCATCTTCTCTTTGTTTGGCAAGGAACTTCATCATCTAATTACATCAGCTTAGTGTAAACATTAATTTAGCACATTACACTGAACTAAGAATACTGCACTAAAAGTGAGAAAAAAAATAACAAATGTAGATGGGTCTTGATAATCTTGCTCCTGTTTCATTTCTCTAGTTCACAAATTTCCTCCCGTGTGTCTTCATGATTTTTGAACCCATTCCATTTGATTAAAATCTTCATCTATATAAACCTACAAATTTCTTCTTTCTTATTTTGGCATTCTGATTACAATAGCCTCCAAACTCACAGTCTTCCAGGTTCACCATCTACAACCAGGCTAGATTACAGCCTTTCTTTGCCTTTAGAGTCATCAGCTCTTTCTAAATCTTGCTTCTCAGTCTTTCTAAGATTCAACTGATTTACTGTTTCCTCAGCTGCCATTCTAATTCAAGAATAAGTTTTTGTACACTTGAGCAGCAACTACAGCCTCTGAGCCACTCTTCTTCCCTCTTTTTCTTACCCCATTTATAAACTTAACTTGGAAGATACAGATTTTGTTAATCAATCTGAAGACAGGTTTTGCAACCTTCTCTTATAAAACTTTGTGAGAGTTGCATGTATGTTTATTGCGGCACTATTCACAAAGGCACAGACTTGGAACCAACCCAAATGTCCATCAGTGACAGACTGGATTAAGAAAATGTGGCACATATACACTATGAAATACTATGCAGCCATAAAAAAGGATGATGAGTTCATGTCCTTTGTAGGGACATGGATGCAGCTGGAAACCATCATTCTCAGCAAACTATCACAAGAACAGAAAACAAACACCGCATGTTCTCACTTATAGGTGGGAATTGAACAATGAGAACACCTGGACACAGGAAGGGGAATATTATACATTGGGTCCTGTCGTGGGGTGGGGGGATGGGGGAGAGATAGCATTAGGGGATATACCTAATGTAAATGACGAGTTAATGGGTGCAGCACACCAACATGGCACATGTATATATATGTAACAACCCTGCACATTGTGCACATGTACCCTAGAACTTAAAGTATAATAAATAAATAAATAAATAAATAAATAAACAAATAAACAACTCTGTGAGAGTTGGTTTAGCCAGTTTCTTACATTTTTCAACAAAGCATACTCACTCCCATCTTTCCAAAACTGATCATGTAGTTCTTCCATAGTTTCTTCCCCTTGCCTTCCCTTCATTGATTGCTCTTCACAAATTTCCATGCAAACTCCTCTTCTTGTAAGTATTGCCATGACATCTTGGATCATGCTAAATAGCCATGACATCTTGGATCATGCTAAATTTTCTCATTATTTCATAGTTTGAGTTACACCTTTATATACTTGCTGCCCATAAACAAAATACTCCATTCATTTCTCCAATTTTAACTCTTTTTTGCACCAATTAGATTTTAAGTTTTCTAAAGGCTGATAACACATCTTCAATTTCTCTACTTCTATTACTGACAAAGCATTGCTCTAGTAAGACAGAGTTTAAAGGCTTGATGATTTAAATAATTGGTACTATAAACCATAGTCTAATAAATTTAGTTTATCAAATCTAAGACCCTTTCATACTTGATCTTACCAGAAGGCATCAACAGAATATTTTTATACAACTGTATTATCATTTCTACATAGATTATAGGTATGGTAACATGCTACAAAATATAACCAGCAGCCATACTTCAGAAAAATGTAAAAATCTTTATCTTCAATATAAAAAATAACTAGTGTTTTCTGAAAATCTGGAATATCTCAGGCATTGTACTAAGCAAATTCACATTTTACATAGTTTCCTCAATGTAAATTATAGCATGGTAATGATAAATTCATTTTATAAATGCACATATTAAGGTTTGTTAAGGCTAAATAACTTGTCCAAGGTCATAGGCCTAGAAGGTATTCAAACAATCTTAGAATCTAGTCCAATAAGACAGTTATATAACAGCTGGAAAACAGCTGGCCCTACTTCTATCATAAATGATGACCTATTGGGGTGCCATCTGAAGCACTTGAAGTCCACATGTACTCTTATATTTCTTCCTGTTCCATATCATGGGAGACCAAAATTTAATTCATTTCCTTTACTGGAGTCTTCTTTAGAGGAGAAATCTGGACCAAGGATAAATTATAAACATTATTAACATGAAGATACATTTAAATTCCTACAAATGGGTAACTATCTCCAAGGTAAATGTGTGTAAAATTAATAAGAGGACTCAAGAATGAGCATGAAGGAATCTAGGCATTTGGAAGCAAAAATAATAATAATGAAGAAACCAGAGAGGAAGGAAAGAAGCAACCGCTGAGTTGAGGCAAACCAGGAGAGTGCTGCTGTGAATGTTAAGAGAGGACAGTATTTCAAGAAGGGAGTGGTAGACTTCTGAAGAGTATTCAAAGTTTAAGTAATAATTCAGAGAGTGCTCTTTGGAAATAGGTTTTTGGACATCCTTGTATTTTGATAAGGGCACTTTGAGTGGAATTATGGGGTGAAAATCACTCTGTTGTGGGTTGAGTTGTGGAAGGTGAAGACACACAAATAACTAATGTAGACAACTCTTTTAGAAGTTTAACTTTGAAGGGACACAGAGAAATGAGATTGTAGTTGAGGAAAAGGGATGCATTCTTATTTATGATGGGAGATTATAGACTGTGTTTATGTGGTGATGAGAATGATACAGTAGAAGGGGAGAGAGAAGATAACTGAAAGAGGTAGAGCCCCAGGAACTTTGAGTGTTGGAGAGGAACGAGATAAAGAAGGAGTGTAGGAATTTGTATTCGATGCTGGTGGAGGTGAAATATCCTCAGTTGAAATAATAGGAAAAAAAGAAGATAGATTTCAGTATAGGTAGGATTTTAGATTTGGCAGAGAAAATGTAAAATATGTCCTATCATACGGCTTCTATTTTCTCAATAAAATGTGAAAAAAGGCCATCCCCTGATAATAATAGTGGAGTAGAGGTGAGGACTGTTTGAGGAAAGGGAAGAATATCTAAAATAGTCTTTTTAGTAGTAGGAAAAGTAAGCCTGCTATAGGAACATAAGATTTCAAGGCATTATTGAGTGTGTATTTGATCTTTGAATTTTAAAGTGAAATCAGTCAACTTATTATGGTAATTTTCTCCTGCATTCCTTGGCACATGGCTCCATCCACCTTCAAGCCAGAAATAGGGTATGAAATCTTTCCCATGCTTACAGTCTCTGATTTGCTCTTCTGCTAGCATCCAGAGAAACGTCTCTGGTTTTAAAGGGTTTATTTAAGTAGGTTAGCTCCGTTCAGATAAGCTCTCTTTCTCATAGTTAACTGTGCCCTACAACATAACCCGATTATAGGAGAAACAATTCCTTGTATTCACATTCCCAAGGATTAGGGTAGAAAATCTGTGGGACCATCTAAGAATTCCACCTACCTCTCTTGGTAAGCAGCAAGAAAGAGCAACATGACATGTGCCCTTAACACTGAGATGATGAATTGTCCTGGAAAAGGTATGTAGGTGAATCTGGTCTTTTAGGCATCCATTATCCGTGGGAAGACATGAATCCTTTAACATGAAACACGATGCCTTTCATGACTGAACTCCTTAATACCTGTTGAGCCTCATCTCTCAAATTCCCCTCTCAATGGCCCTATACAGCAATATCCCAGAATGCTTCCATTTCATGCCATGTTCTCTCAGGCCACTGAGTAAAGAAACATATTTTAAAAGGTACCTCTGAATTCCTTACAACCAATTCCTAGTAATTTTTATTTATACATGCTAATATACTCTGAAAGAACTCATCTTTTTTTTCAATTAAATGATTAAATTTTGGTTGGACTTCATGAAATGGTTTGAAAGTGTTGATTGCTTGAAATGGTGGGGGTCTTACATGGCTAGGTATTTTCAGCCCAAAAACTGCAAGTAAAATGTGCATTATGGTACATTAGAAAAGAAATATGATGAAGCAAAATAGGATCTGGAGCAGGACAAAGTAACTTTGAATCTCAGCTGTCACCACTACATGTGTGATCATGAGCAAGCTGTGAAACTCTCCTTCAGTCTCCCTGTCTGTTAATAGTGGTAAATGGCCACCCCACTGAGAGCTGTGAAACTTAATGTCTTAAGATATGCGGACATTACAGGCTATCAATAATGTAGACACTGAATAAATATGTGAATGGAAAAATAATGCTGTTAATTTCCAATTCACAAGCAAGGACTCAGCTTCTGTTTGTGTAAAATGAAGAGACTGAATTGAAGGCTCTATAATGCTTCTTCAGTCTTTATTATCTAAATTTTATAGCATTGAGCACTATGGTAGTTACTATGAACACATAAAAAGTTGAAAGACATAATACATGCCTAAAGAACATTAAAATGTAAAGAGTATGATAACAGTCTCATATACAAATGAATTTCAAGGCATTAAGCCTATCAACAGGTTATATTAATAGCATAAGAATCTTGATGTAATTACTTAAGTGCGAGAACAAAACAAAGATCTATATTAACATGTAGAAATAGGAGTTTACAAATAAGCCAACATAGATTTGTTTCTGAAATCAGGGATAAAGAAATATGAACAATTTCAAGAAAGAATAAATAACAGCATTTTGGTACAGGAAACAATGAGCTAAAGGAGCCCACACTCTTAGCTTGGTGATAGGGATCAGAGAAGTACACATGAAAGATGCTGGCGTCTTTACTTCATTCAGATTTATGAGAAAATTCTTCATAAGTGAAGCTGGAGGAGAATGTCAGAAAGTTGACATTTTCCAGAGTCAAACTTGAGAATTCAGCAAGATAGTAAATTTGCCAGAGACTCTAAATAGAATGTGTCATTTAGAAAGATACCAAGGTTAACTTGTTGAAATTAAGTGCCATCTGCAGAGAAATTGAACCTAAAGCTGGAAAATGAGAGATCACAGAGATAGAAGCCATGTCTCTTCATTGTTCAATATGGACAAGTAGTTCAGGAAGAAAAGAAGTCAGTTGTACTGAAGTTTTAAAAGTGTATTGACCTTTCCTTTGTTTTATTGGATGTTTTCATAAATTAATGAACAGAAATTTGGAGAGGCTAAATAGTGTTTATTGGGAGGGTTCTGGAAACTATAAGCACTGGGTAAAATACTTTACCTCTTGAGGACTCAGTTTTTATATCTATGAAAAATCAAAGGAGATAAAATAGAAAAAACACTTAAGAGAGAGTACCTGGTACCCAACAGCATTGTCTTTTTTTTTTATTTGTATTATTAGTTGTGTAGTTATGACATTGTTTGCAAGTCAAATGGAATTTTAGAGGCTTTTTGAGAGTTTTCACATTTGTTTCAGAAACACTTCCTTATTTGAGGCTCTTAGGAATGGGTGAATGAGTACCAGGGAGATTAAGTCCTACCTTACAATCACAGAGCTGTTAAGTAGGGTGCTGGGGCTCCCGTGAGCACAATTTGTGGTCCTATAGTGAATACAACTTGAGGAAGAGCTAAAAAAAGTTAGAGGAAAGTGAGCACAGAATCACAGGGCAGAGACCTAGCAGATTAATAAGAGAAAGAGAAAATTAGCTCCTCAGGTAAAAGACTAAACAGAAAGAACAGAACATAAATCAATAATATTCTTTAAAATAGTATTGCTGTACATGAAGATGGTAATGAAATACTCATTAATAGAAAAATCAGAGATATACAAAAACTCAGAGTTTTCTTCCTTCTTTGAGTTTTATTTTTGTCTTTAAATTTTATTAAATTGAATTCATTATGTAGGTTTAAAGGAGGTTTAATATTACTTATCTCTAGAAAGATTTATTTAGTGCAAAATTTCAGCAATCTTTTATTCCAGGCTCCTCCTGCAAATACAGATTCTCAAGTTAATAAAGAAAATAAAAGAAACAAAGTATCAAGGATAATTTGAGACTACTATTATTGATTTAACTTAGACTACATGCCAAATTATTTACACAATTCAAACAAATTTAAAGTCTGTGGTATGTGGAAAACGTGCATTTTTTCATTACGTATATTCCCAATTTTACTTACTTATCCTATAATATTGCTCTATTGGCAAATCAGATTGGTTATTACTTTTCTTGGAAATAATAACAGTCCAAGTAAGATATATCAGTTATTGCTGCAGTCACTAATCAAATATTTCTCAGGTTCTAATTAAAAACAAGACAAGGCAACAAGAATCCATATATAACAGTCTTGGTGTTGACATAACTCAGCAGAAGATCACATGAAGAGTTGATTCTTCTAAATATCTGCTGAAATAACATATTGATTCTTTTTTAAAGTAACTTGGTAGAGAAAAGGAAATTGTTCATGATTATTCAGTCTCTACTGAAAATCACATAAAATAGCCTTCAGTAGGTCAAAACAAATTTTAATTTACGCTATTTGATAAATAGCCTTGTGATAATTTTGAATGATACAATTGACTTGCAGACCTAGGAAGCCAATTCTTTTGAAGAGCAAAGCAAATTATTAAAGACATTTTTATCCTCTCTCTACTTGGATATTGATTCATTTCTATATAACAGGAAAAAAAAAGAGAAAATTGTAATTATAGCAGCACTGTTCATTCTATTATAAGTAGAGGACTACCAACATTTCCATTATTAACCCCTATTGTCACTGGTTCATGATCTCAGCAGTAAACTTGGCATAGATGATACCTCCTTGGGAGTACACTTTTTTCATCGTGTTTCTTAAGCCATTTGTCTATTTATGAATTATACAATTGCCAGAAATGATGTGCATTCAATAGGCTTTTGATTTCCAATCACTCTGAATAAAGGTTTATATTTGAAATGAAAGCACTGACTTCAAAATATTCTACATTATTTTCTGGCATTTTTGGTTTTTCCTTTTTATTTTCTTAATTCCTCAACATGTCTGTTTAAAGCTAAATTTTAATATAAATTAAGGAAACCTGGTCTGAAGCAATTGGCTCACTTCACCCATGTTAACAATTGGCACAGATTGCTAGGTGGAAAAGTCAGCTGTGATGATTGGATCAATTGCCAGCTGACTGAAATAATGCTCTTAGCTTTCTAACAATTCACTTAGTCTATCACGTGCCAGCAGAGACCTATTTAACATGCATTTTGAAACTCCTGATTCATAAAAGTGTCAACTAACATAGAATTGTTTCTTAGAGGGAAAGTGTTACATCATAAATGAAATTATACACTCTATCATATATGTATGACGATGTGTATATGTTGTATACATTATTTACAATATGTGTGTATAATGTACAGTTAAGGAAAGCTAAAAGAAATACCCATACACCCACCACAAGCTTAATAGAATGTAACCAGGACCTTTAAATTCCCTAGGCACCTTTCCATTATTGAATCTCCCTTCCTCCTCCAAGAGGTAACCTAATGGTAAATTTGTAGCCTAATAAAAAAATAATTTCCACCCTTTTCTTTGATTTATTAATCTGTAAATAACATATTACTTAGTTCTCTTGTTTGGGATGTTTAAATATCAAGATTTATGCTGAGTTTATTACTTAATCATTAAAAAAATTCCTTCAGTTAAATGTTTTGAGGATTCATCCAGATTATTACAAGTAGTTGTAGCTCATTTCCATTGCTATATTCCATTGTTCAACCCCTCATACATTTTTTCAACCCATCATAAATTATCCAATCTACTGTTGATGTCCATATCTGCTCATTGTTTAGCTCCCACTACTAAGTAAGAACATGCAGTATTTCATTTTCTGTTCCTGCATTAATTTGCTTAGGATTATGGCATTCAGTTGCATCCATGTTGCTGCAAAGAACATGATTTCATTCTTTTTTGTGGCTGCATAGTATTCCATGGTGTATATGTACTACATTTTCTTTATTCAATCTACCATTGATGAGCACCAAGGTTTATTTCATGTGTTTGCTATTGTGATAGCACAGTGATGAAGATACAAGGGCAGGTATCTTTTTGGTAAAATGATTCATTTTCCTTTGGTAGATAGGGTTGAATGGTAACTGTTTTAAGTTCTTTGAGGAATCTCCAGACTGCTTTCCACAGTGACTGAACTAATTTACATTCTCAGCAACAGTGTATAAGTGTTGCCTTGTTCCCTTTTCTCTTCAAGCTCACCAGCATCTGTTGTTTTTTAACTTTTTAATAAAAGTCAATCTGACTAGTATGAGATGGTGTCCATCTCAATGTGGTTTTGATTTGCATTTCTCTGATGATTAGTGATGCTGAGCTTTTTTTTCATATGTTTGTTGGCCGCTTATATGTCTTGTTTTGAGAAGATTCTGTTCATGACCTTTGCCTCTTTTTAACGGGGTTGTTTGATTTTCCCTTGTTTTCCCTTGTTGATTTGTTTAAGTTCCCTGTAGATTCCAGATATTAGGCCTATGTTGGATGCATAGTATGCAAAGTTCTTCTCCCATTCTGTAGGTTGTCTATTTACTTTGTTGATAGTTTCTTTGCTGTACAGAAGCTCTTTAGTTTAATTAGGTCCCACCTGTCTATTTTTGTTTTTGTTGCAATTGTTTTTGGGTACTTAGCCAAAAATTTGTTGCCAAGGCCAATGTCAAGTAGAGTATTTCCTGGTTTGTCTTCTAGGATTTTTATAGTTTGAGGTCTTACATTTAAATCTTTAATCCACTTTGAGTTAATTTTAACGAAAATAGCATGGTATTGGTACAAAAACAGACACATAGACCAGTGGGACAGAATAGAAAACTCAGAAATAAAGCCACACAGCTACAGTCATCTGATCTCTGATAAGACCAACAAAAAACAGCAATGGGGAAAGCACTCCTTATTCAATAAATGGTGCTGGGATAACTGACTAACCATAAATACCTTTTGCGTTTTGATAAGGTATTGCCTTGTTTACAATGCTGTTCTCTAAATGCTTCTACCTTTCGAGTAATCACTTTGATATTTATTATCTTATGGGTAAAATGCTTTCCCTTTAATTTATGAATAAAATGAGAGCATTATCAATGGCTTGGCACCACAGCTTTTATTTCTCTTGTATTTGCTGCATGACTTTAGTACGCACTAAGTTATTTTGTCTCTGGGTTTTCAGGATTTTTAAATGCTTTCCTTCTCCTTGCTCTGCCCCCTTGCACAATAGCCCCATATTTCAGAATTTTCTTGATGCCCAGATACAGACCCTTAGAATTTCATTCATTCATTTAACAAATATGCCTTGCATACCATATAATATGGGCCAAGCACTGTGCTAAGCACTAAGTAGACAGAACACAGAAACATGGTCCTCGCTCTCAAGCAGTTCACAGTAGGAGTAAAATATTTTACATACATTTTAAATACTACAATACAATATGTAAACAGAGTGACAGAGATGAACATTGGGCATTATGAGAGCTATAAAATTGTCACACATTTAATAGCTCAGAGAAGATGGGGAGATCAGATATCAGGCAGGTGAAGGGGTAGGGTCAACATCCTTCACAATGGACACAGCAGTAAGTGGTTAATATTAAACTATTAGCTTGATGTGGTATTTTCACCAGTGACAGAAAAGCAAGAGATAGCATTATGAGGCTGGAGGTAGAGACAGAGGCAAGATCATGGAGGGCTGATATCCATTGTTAAGAAGCTAAGGCTTTTTTTTTTTTTTTTTTTTTTTTTTCAGACAGAGTCTCGCTCTGTCGCACAGGCTGGAGTGCAGTGGGGCGATCTCGGCTCACTGCAAGCTCTGCCTCCTGGGTTCACGCCATCCTCCTGCCTCAGCCTCCCGAGTAGCTGGGACTACAGGCGCCCGCCATCATACCCGGCTAATTTTTTTTGTATCTTTAGTAGAGACGGAGTTTCACGATGTTAAGCCAGGATGGTCTCGATCTCCTGACCTTGTGATCCACCTACCTTGGCCTCCCAGAAGCTAAGACTTTTCTTTAAGGTGAGGGGAAGCTTTGAAGAATTTAAGGAGAGAATTGAAAAGATCTGACAATCATATTAGATAGATTCTTTAAACACTAATGGGGTCAGATAAGATGCAGTAGAAGACCATTGCAACAGTCTTAGAGATGATGAGAAAGTCTGAATCAAGGGGTAGAAAGAGTGATGTGGGGAAATTCCATACCTGATCTATATCTTGTTCATTTTTCCTCATAGTGTCTTTCTCTACCTAGCTTCTGGCATATCTGTTTATTTTAACTGCTCTGACTGGAAGGCAAGCTCTATGAGAAATAAAGACATTGCCTATTCTGATCACTACTACAAATCTACCACCTGAATAGCCCCTGACACAAGCAGCACTCAATAAATACTTGTAGGTCCAATGAATGATTTATGTGAGAGGTAAGAACCAGACATGACAGAGATGACATCTAGGTTTCTAACTTGAAGGCCTCCTGGTGGACAGCGATGCCTCCAACTGAGAGACTGTAAAAAATAAAACACAGTCAGGAAGAAAGATGGTAAATTGATATTTTGTAAGCTGTGTTTGATGAATAATTTTCTAATCTGATAAGGTGAATTGAATTGAAATGTTACTATCATATGATAATATTTGATTGGGATTTAAATATCTTACCCCAAAAAAGGTAGTAATTATTTTCCTGTTTTTAATTTTAAACACACAGGGACAACTACCAAGAAATAATTTTGAGAGAACCTATGATCACTTCTACTGACAGTGTAGTTTCTCCTCCACAAATAAGTCATTCATTTCTTCATTCACTCATTTATCATCTTTTTCCTGTTGTTGTTGCTGCTTTTTATGAATATGGCTCAATGAAAAAGAAAGTGTTCTGATTCTTATCTTCATTGGGAACTACATGACGCTATATGCCAGGGTCAACTGCCAAGGTCAGGCTGCTCAAGGGATCTTTCTGACCTTCAGGATTCTAAGAACATTTGATTGATCAGTATCAACTTGCTGACTCTGTGTACAAATAAAATTACGTAAAAGAAAGTTATTAATAAAATAGCAATTAAAAATTTAAAACATTTTATTTATCATTTAAATGTTTTCCTCTCAATGTGTTATCTCACAATTTAACTTGAGAACTGTGATGCATGATGAATGCTTTAATCTATTCTCATAGGATTCTTAAAAGATAAGGCCAAAAGATTGTGTGAATCCATCTTTTTCAGAATTTGGGTAAAACTGATGCATTTAAGAGTAGAACTGAGGAAGCAAGTTGTATTAGTATGTTACTAAAAGGTATACCAATATTTACCTAAAAATTATCAAGTTAATTGAATAGACCCTAAAAATGTTACACATTAAAGTCTTTATAATTATTAAAATGGAATGATGTGTCAAGAATGTCCAACAATTGGTTTATTTCCAAAATGAAAACAAGTTTTGAACTGAATAATTTAAACCATTGATAAGGAGGAAAATGGTGGCACAACTGTGGCTTCTATTTGGCACACATAGCCCTGCCTCAGTTGGGATTGCTGGATTGTGAGCTGCTTGTCTTTTATTTGCTGTTTTAGAGTGCACCTGGGAATTTGCATAAATGTTTGCAGAATGGCAAGCTTCAAAAGAATAAAATTTATGTTACATATAGAAATTTAGTTTGAAAGGCATTGCTTGTACTCTGAAGTAATATAGACTTGACAACCAAATAACCTTAGGATATATGCCCTTATAGCATTAATATACGTTATTAATTAAGAGTGATTTTATCTAAGTTGGTCATCTGGGCGAAAGCCATTTAAAATCAACACCCTGAACTGAACTGTTTTGCTACTGTAGTGGCTCTCCTATTCCCCTTTTCAAAGTCTTAATGAAAACTTCAATGTAGGCAAAACATAAGTATTCTTTTTCGTTGATTTTTAAGTTTCACCTTTCACTTTAAAGTTATTTCAGTTCAAAATAAAGATGAAGATGAGCTCAAGGTATGACCTTTCTTTTCTAACACGTCATCAAAATGGTAGCAGTGAGTTCAAAAGGAAGTACATTCAGAAAAAAAAAAATAGATGAAATGGGGGTTGGAGTCATTAGAGAGGAGAAGCATAGGTAATTTTCTTCTGGAAGAATCAAATGAATAAGAATGACTTGCTGAATAAAAGAAGTTGGAAGAATCTGATGTCCAGAATACACAGAAGATAAGTCTTGCCACATATGTGAGAATATATCTTTCCAACAGAATCCTTGAGAAGACCTACAGTTTCTCTTGGCAAATAGGGAGATCAGGAATGAGTGGAGGAGAAGAAAGCAGAGTGACTCACTGATGGACTGCTTCCAAAGCACTTGCTCTGGTCATCTCTCTATCCTTTCTCTCAGCTCCTTTACCCAAACTAACTGGCTGTCTTCTGTTTACCCTGAGGCAGGAAATGGACAACTATTCTCTACAGAAAGTGAACCATCTGTCTCAGAGAAGCTAGGACTTCTGGAGGGTATTGGAGCCCTAGAGAGAAAACCTCTTTATTTTAGCGTAAGAAGGGCTTTCTCTATATCCATGCTAACTAAAGGTAAGTTTATTAAGTGACATTTTCTGTTCACATACACAGAACCCCCAGGCAACCAACCACTTCAATGGAGAGGACTTGTAGGATCATAGAGCTGCCTATGTATTAGAAAAGGGAACTTGTACTAGATACTTTATTAGTCTATGTCTTTATTCTATACAATCACAGAAAGTCAGTAATCACTAGACAAACATTTATAACACATAAGAGAACTAAGATGAATGAAATTTGATGACATTTAACATTATGAAAAAGAAAATCCAAAATAAATAAATAAGGCCACTAACTCCAAAGGTTATAAATAATTCAGGAAAGATCTTTGAAAAGTCTACTCATATCCACAGAGACATCTTAGAATGTATTACAACCACAAAACAGGCAAATAATGTTATTAAACAAAAAAACTATCCAAAAAAATATAAGATCTTGGTAAATAAAAACAAGATTGACAATGTAAGAAGGTCAATAAAGAGTTTGAAAGACAACGTTGAGGAAATGTTTTAGAACTTAGAGCTAAACAGGCAAAGAAAATGAGAAAAAATATAACAGACAAGTTGAGTACATTCATATAAAGAAGTATTAAGCTAATAAGAATTTCAGGGAAAAATAAAGAAAATGAAAGGGTAACAATTATGAAAGTAATGAAAGATTTTGCATCAAGCAAATTTGATACACACTCTGAACCTTAGTTTTGTTCTCTGTAAAATGAGAATAACATTCCTTTCATACAGTTTTATTGTTGAGTGTTGAATGTAATAATGTAGATAATATCAATTACAGTGCCTGCTTAATAAATGCTAGTTATGAATAAAATTTGTCTAGGTCTCATTTTCTTCATCTGTAAAAATGGAGACATTAATACCTCACAGTGTTGCTGTGAGAATTAAATGATATCTCTATCTCTCTATTGTTATAAAGTATACCTGTTATAAAACCAATTGTTAGGAAATAATATTTCTCTTCCTTTTAGTACTACTCATCTTCAAGGTTTTAGGTTTTCTACTACTTCTTCCTAGAAGGATATTTGAATTTTGATGCACAGTGCAAAAGCAAACACATCTTTAATGACAGAGTGAATCTCATTTGTTTCACTAAGCAACTATATAACCTTAAGGACGTGACATACACTCAAGTATCAAGTATCTTAGCTATTATTAAACTGGCATAAAAATACCCGCCTTATTTAGACAACAGTATTCTGCATATCAAGTCAGCTTCATCTATAAGTGAATCATACATTCAGGCAAGAGAGTAGCCTACCCTTGAGAGTGAAGAAAGGTAGAGTGAAGTTGTTGTTGACAGTGCAGAACTTAAAGCAGAAACACCACACGGTGGATAAGGATGAAGCGAATGGAGAATTGAAGAATTGAGAAATGACATGGGCTAATTCGGGGTATCCATCAACCAAAGTATGATGACACAAATTACTTAGCAGTGGGCATCACTGCTCAAGAAATGAAATGAGCAGCATGAAGCAACTGCAGCTGGGAAGTGTTCCTTGGTCTGCTAACCTCAGAGACGACTGCTGCATGTGTTTTGAGCACAACTTGAACAAACCAATGGTAGTTGTATAATCCTCCCAGCCATTGATCTGGAAATGTTTATGGTACTTGTCACCCTCTACCTTGTTTTAGAGTTATGAATAGATGATACCTTTCTAATATCTCTGCTTAAAAATGGCTACCAGATTATAAGATCTTAAAGACGAAATCTGTGTCTGATTTATTTTTACATTCCTTTCTGTCATTAGGATAGTATCTCTAAGCAGTATGTGGTTGAAGATAATTGAATAAAATTATGAGTAACAGGGAAAGCAAAATGAAACTTGAAACGTTAATAAAAACGTATGTGTTAAAAGAGAGAGGAAAGATGACCAAAACTTAGGACTGCTAATGTTAAACTCTAATTTAAAAAGCATTGGGAATGGCTCTTATTGAAAGATCTAAAAGAATATCAGTAGGTATAATAGACCAGAATGGTAAAACGAGTGGAAAACAGATGCTGTTTGGTAGACTATGTTCAGGACTACAGGTGCGGGGATGTCAATTATATATCAATAAAGAAAGGACTTTGATTGACCAGCCAAGATTTTCCCCACGAGATCACTGAAATATATAAAGATCATGTACTAATATGACCAGTATATTTTTACTCAATGGTGGGTTGAGAAATGAAATTTATATGCCAGAAGGAGAAAGGCACATTGGCTCTTTATGCAGATTTTTCATAGATGTGTGCTCAACAGATATGCCAACCTTAAAATAAGTCATTTAATATTTTTGAGGAAAGAATAATTATCATCAAAGGCTAATGATTTGTGGGCTAAGTTTAGGCACAATTTCTGTGGATGATATACTTGATACGGAAGAACTCTAAATTTGGAAAATATGGCAGGTATTATTAGAAGAACCAAGGCATTAATTGGACAAAACAAAAAATAAAAATGTACAAATGGGAGACACTATTGATGGTAAAGAAGGGACAGATGACCCAGTGAGAAATGGCAAATATTTACAAAGGAAGACAATGTAGCAATAATCCAGGAATGAAAAATAAGAGAAGTAGAATCAAAGGCAAACCTGTGGGAAATTTGTAAGTCAATATTAGAGGACAAAGCAAGATTGGTCAAACAGATTTTGTGTTAGTTTTTTCCTTAACAATTATGTATGGCTTCCACACATTTTGAAGGCTAGTGAAAGCAAATTATATTTGGAAAGAAAAGATTTCTGAAAATTAAAAGACAATGAAAAATAGAAATAAAATGGAAAGATATGGTGAAGAAGATAAAACAGAGGCCAAATCTTGGCAGCCAATGAAAGAAAATGGTAAAATAAATAAATAAATAAATGCAATAGGTAATAGAAAATAGAATTAGGACACCACTTTCCTATTTAACAAACATCTAGTTAAAACCACCTAAAGTTTTTAAGTCAGAAGAGCCTGCACTGCAGGCATGAAGATATAGGTGAGAATGGACATATGAGCAAAGAGCTAAATGTGCCAGAACAACAAAGCTATAGTCTCTTTATGAAAAAGGAAGGAGAAAGAAAGAAGGGAATTTTTAAGACAGAAAATCAGAGAAGTTTCTAAATACATGAGGTTTTCAGAGAACCAATTGCGTATATGGATAAAAATATGATGAGAGGAGACCAAACCAAAAATTAAGAACAAGGACATTTTGAACTGTGGAGTGTTTAAGCAATGTTGCTGGTTTTGTTTAATGACTATTGTTGGTTGGATAGAATTCAAGCCAGAAAGGCCAAAATTCAGCAGGTGTACTACTACTAGGAGAGCCCAAATATGGAAGGATATGAAGACTTTTGGGCATGTATATTGCATTCTAATGGGGAGGGGGGTAAAAAGAGGAAATATCTGAATACATTAATTCTTCAATTTTGAAAACAGGAGTAATATTTAAAGGGCAAGTTTTACCACATGGGGAGGCAGTCATTTCATACATACTTATTTATATATGAAGATGTATGTATATGTGCATATAGAGGTATATTATATATACATCTATATTATACATATAAAGATATAGATGTCATTCTTTAATTTTTGAGTATGGGGCACTGATCTAGGTTATGATTAAACAATCTATAGACACGAGCTTGGAAACAGAAATTCTCCAGATAAAATACAACACAAATCTTGCTTTTTCCTTTGTGACTACCAAGAAATGTGTATAGCTTGTTGTGATTTTCAAATTTTTGTTTGTTAAAATCTTTTCCCACGATAATTCTTAACAGTCATATTGCCAGCAGAAAGATTTTTAACAAATCTTTCATCACAAGACTATATTTCCTTTCTTCCTTTCTAACTTGGGAAATAATATGGCAAGTAAAGCTTTCAGAGGGGTCAAGAATTTATTACTATCTCAGCAAAACAGCCAGTCACTAAATCAGTAACAAAAGACAATAGTGTCAGAGTCAAATCAGCTCCATAACCTTCTGACTAGAGCCCTTAAGGCAATCCAACAACCCCATGGTACATTCGACACTGCAAGCAAGTACAAAGCTAGCCCTGGATCCATTCGAAGGACAAACCATGGGCCCTGATGCTCTTGCTGGAAGCATGACCTATATTTCAATTTCTGACAACCTTGTAGAGCAGCTGCCAAGTGTGACTGCAGATATGAGACAGATTGCTCAAGGACACAGGAGCTGAACAGGAATAAAGGGAAATGTGCCAATGAGAATCAGAAAGAGAACTGACTACTCAAGGTGCAGATCCATGTGAGCATCTTTAGTAGACACAGACATGCTCTTGGGTGAAGAGTAAATATATATTCAAATGAGAGGCATTCACTAACAAGATGTCTTTGGTCCTGTGTAATTTGTCTTCCTCATTAAGGCTTTGAAAGCTCTCCCGGGACAGGTAACATATTAAATCATTATCAATTTTTAACAACTTACTATAAAAAAAAAAGCTTAGAAAATAATTTCCCAGGATCTAATGGAATGCAGTGAGAGATAAGCATGAAGAAGAAGGAAGAGGAAGTCAAGGAGATTGCCAAAGAGAGAAAACAACCATAAAAGTGTGGTGAAGAGAGATTCCTCAAAATGCACAATTTTGCTTAGACTGGGCTCTTTCTATTGCCACATTTAAGACTTTATGTATTTACATGCCCAAAAAAGTAGAAGGAACCTGCTGATAGTCATCTCTATTATTTTTCTGCAGAAATGAGATATTTGAGGATTTCTCCTTATCCCCCACTTTAGAGTCTGCTTGGACTCTCTACACAGAGATAATTTGAAGAGTAAGATATTCACAGTCAGTGACCGTATTAAAGGTTTTTTTCTATATCTCAAGTGGTACGGGTTAGGACAATGTTAAGGACCCTACAGAGGCTTAAAAAAATACTTGTTAGACACATTGATTGACTGATGAGCTTATTTCAATCCTTTAAGTCTGATGGAACAACTTCCTCAGGGTCAAAGGACCACAGCCTAGTTCTGGCTTTTCACTAACTAGTTTGGGTGGCCTGAGGCTAACCACTTAACCTAGAAAGCTAACACTTTTTCACAAAGATAGAATACAGTGTCTTCTGGACTTTTGCTTTACAAATTACTTCTTGGACTTGATTTAAAGATCTAGTGAGATAATTTAGGTAAAGAATGCTTAAAGAAAGAATAATCATAATATGTTAGGCAGTCCCATCACAAATGTAGCAAATAAAAAAGTTTTCAGTATAAACACTTCACTGAAGTATGCCCATTTGCCCTTTTAACAAACTATTTGTACATCTCATGCCTTAATACAAAAACTTAGTAGTCAAGATACTCAGAATAATCCTCCTAAGGAGAAAAAAGTTGCACTTATTATCACACTTTGAGTGGTTAAGAGTGAAGAATGAGACACTTTCTTCTCCAGCATCTAGAGAATGCTGTAGCTAGCTTAGCATTTGATTATTTTCTCCATCTTTTAGATGGGAAGGGGTCAACATGAAAACATGGAAGAGGCTAATTATAATACAGATTTATGAATCTTTTTGATTACAACAAATATCCATTTCTCATCTACACAACCTGTGTAGGTTCCCATTGGTGACAGGTAACTGACATAGCACCAGTCCTTGTGGTTATGAAGTGTATCATACATAGGATGGTATTTGAAAACTCCTTCTTTACCAAGAGCAGAACAAGAAAACAATAATTTAAGTGAATATATCTGCCAGAGTTCTTGGGATAAAGTAATAGAAACTATCTCTGGATAATTGGAACAGTACAGGAATGTCTTGAAAAAGTACTGGGTTACTAGGGAGGGTGTGGTAGTAGGAAAAATAGAGGACTAGAAGTTGGAATGGACAAGAAAGCTATGGTCAGCCAGATGAAGAGACAAACCATGTTACAAAATGTGTACCATAGACTGGGCATGGTGGCTTATGCCTGTAATCCCAGCACTTTGGGAGGACGAGGCGGGCAGATCACGAGGTCAGGAGTTTGTGAAGCCTGGCCAGTATGGTGAAACCCCCTCTCTACGGGCATGGTGGTGCATGACTGTAGTCCCAGCTACTTGGGAGGTGCGGCAGAAGAATCACTTGAACCCAGGAGGCGGAGGTTGCAGTGAGCCGAGATTGCACCACTGCACTCCAGCTTGGGCGACAGAGGGAGATTCCATCTTAAACAAACAACAACAACAAAACAAAAACAAAAACAAAAACCTTATACCATAAAGACACAACTATCATTGCTGCTGGTCACAGAATGCACAGTGTGCCCTGCCACCACCGCTGGCTCCAGACCCTGACCACCACTCCTGGAGAGGCTTCCACGGCAGTCACTGTTGTCACTGTCTGCAGAATGAATTCCCTGCTATTCCTACTTTTTCGTGTCATGAATCCTTGACTCAAAATCTTGGGCCAGCACATCTTATTGTCTGGGTCCACATCACATTCCTGAACCCTAGCTGCCAGAGAAGCTGGAATAATGAGGAAGGAAACTTTTAGCTTATGTAGTGGGGGGTGAACAAATAGCTCTGACCCAAAATAGAAAAGATAAGGGGCATTAGAGAAGCACAAAGAATGGAAGAAATCCAGGGGAAAAAGAGTTCATGTCAAAACCAGGATCTAGGCAGACTTCTTAGACCTGTTCTTTGGACTGGATGGGATGAATTTTAACAGGTAGAGGACAGGGGAGACGGCATCCCAGTACTGTGGAGAGTGAGGCATGGAACTACAGAGGAGAGGACATGTATTGGATTTTGTGCTTCTATCCTAAGGAACTGTTTTCTGTTATTTATCTCTGTCACTTTTGAGAAATATGGGAAACGCATCCTTAGAAAATGAATCTTGAGATGTCAGGGGCCTTCTGGTGCCAATCTATTTCAAGCACTATTTATCACATTTCTTAGACACTGCTTATTCTGACATTGAAGAAAGGAGTCACTTTAGTTAATGTGTCTGATCTTGGGCCCATTCATTCAAAGGTGAAGTATGGGTACCTTTCACCTGTAGATATCGTGCTGTGAATCACTTGGTATGATAATGCGTTTAGCTATGTAACACATCATTTGGTATCATTAGTACCTCTTTCCTGTTTAAATACTTTCACTCTCTCATTAGATTGAGAATTCTTTAAGGGCAAGGTTACAAGATATACAGACTTTTAAATTTGCCAGTGCCACCTTGCCCTCCCATCCCTGTCAATCCAATTTCTGGGAAATTGTACAGCAGTAAAATTCTCCCGTGGGTATGGAATTGAGGTTACCTACCAATTTTTGTTTGCCTGTGTGCCAGTAGGACCAGGAAGAGGCTGTGATGTCATGAGAATATTATTTAATTTTACTGTGCCTCAGTTTTATCATCTGTAATATGGGTAAAATAATAGTATTTACCACAGAGATCAATTGTGAAAGTCAAATGACATGATAACAAATCAGTTCTGTGCCTAGAGTGTAGCAAACACTCAATAAAAGTGTTTATTGTTGTTATTATTATTATTGATTTCATAGTATGTAGCAGAATGGCTGTTACCATTAGCAGTTTTCCCATCCATCCCTATAAGTGTGGGGTGGCTTTAAAAAAGAGGCATTGTTGTCCACACCACCTCCATGATCTTCCCATATTAACTGCAGGTCTCTATCTTCTTACACTGCACTTGTAAACTCTTTGCTTGCAGAGGTATGTCTGACATATGCCATGGCTATAATGATATCTTGTGCCTTCAGCTAAGATATGTTGAATAAATGTGTTATCAAAGAGAGCACAGTGCTTGTTCCTTGGAATTTAAAAGGCTCCCTTTGTAGTTGTACATGAATAAACATGTAAACCTATGTTGGTTGTCAAGTTTGCCTGCAGGTAAACCTGAAACAGATAATGCTGCTCTTGCAATTCTGCCCTTCTCTCCCAGCTGCTCTTTTATATCTTAGAGTTGAAAGCCTTTGCTCTGTTTTCCCTGTTAAAATGACAATTCTTCATAGTTCCAGTTTACCAGATATTGGGAGCTGTGGTAGCAGTGCAGATTTGCACTCTATAAAGAGGTAATTTAAACCATAAAGTTTTCAGGAGATTTTCTCTCTTGGTAGAAGTTGGGCATTGAGATGGGCACTGAAGATAAGAGTAGTGAATGCAATTAGCATGAATATTCTATGTATATCTTTAGGACATGAATTCTATGCACCATTGCATCAGTTAGGATATTTTTCTCTGCAATGCCTATGCTGACTAAAACAGTTGTTAACAAGAAGAAAATGCATTCTGCCATGTGAACAGTAACCCAGAGGTTGGGCTGATGGCTGAGCCAGCTACTTCAATTTGTCATTCAGGAGCAGAATGCTTCCATCCTCTCTCTCCACCATCTTTGGTTTTGTCTTTATCCTGAGGGAGACAGCAAGAGCAGTGGCAGGAAACTCATACAGTGGCGATGTCCTGAGGAAGAAGAAAGGCATCCTATGCTTCTCTTTTCCTAAATTGAGGAAACTTCCCACACACTCCTCTGCAGTATCTCTCTCTGTCTCATCAACCGAAATGTGTTCACATTCTCGTTTCTCAGCCATGGTTAGCAAACAACAGGATAATCCTAAAACTCATTAGACCTGCCTCAGCACTGGGGGTGGAGTCAGATTTCCCTAAGACACATGGTTTTGGAGAAGAATAAGTGCTTGAAAAAACTCAAAATTCTCTTTAGGGAAAAAAGAAAGTAGAGGGTAGTCTGTAGACAACCAAGTATTTTCTACATACTTTTATAATAATCTTATTTTTTATTAAAAAACAGTAACTATATTTCAAAATGAAATAACTACCTGGAAAAAAATCTTGGATAAAGTATATTTTCAATAGTGAGAAACAAGGCTTTTAAAATAGCATGGGGGCTGGGTGGGGTGGCTCACACCTATAATCCTAATACTTTGGGAGGCTGAGGCAGGCAGATCACAAGGTCAGGAGTTCGAGACCAGCCTGACATGGTGAAACCCCGTCTCTACAAAAAATACAACATTAGCCGGGCGTGGTGGCATGTGCCTGTAATCCCAGGTACTCAGGTGGCTGAGGCAGGAGAATCGCTTGAATCTGCAAAGCAGAGGTTGCAGGGAGCTGAGATGGTGCCATTGCTCTCCAGCCTGGACTACAGAGAGATACTCCATCTCGAAAAAATAAAAAAATAATAATAAAATAAAATAGTATGAGGATGAAGATTGTTGAGGAGTGGTATGAACATTTATCTAGACTAGAAAAGGGGCTCAAATCGGAGAAGAAACATGAGGAATCAAATAAGCACGTGGCCAATTCATTCTGCTGGGTCAGGCTTACCATGTAGCCACTGCTGTCTTTTCACTTGAACTTTACTCTCAGCTGTGGAATGTCCTGTAAAAGGCTGTGGGGTTTTATTTAGCTAAGATTCATGGCAATAGACAAAGTAGCACATTTCTATAAGCTTTTGGATAAAATTTCAGTTTCACTGACTGAAGAGTAAGGAGCTACGGTTCTGCAATCGGGTTGTCCCTTATGTTTTAGTTTCTGAAAACAGTTTTTCACTGCGAAATTCTAACCTTTTAAACTAAAAAATTATACCAGACATAAACTAAGTTATTTTTTTTTCCTGCAGCAAGTCATATGTTTTTCACCTAGACAAAATAAGCACTATAGGCAGGTGTCTGAAAGAAAAAGGAAATCCAAATGAATTACATTTTTAAACAGCCTTAATCCTATTTGGTCAGGAGTAAAATTTCCTAAAAACTAAAGCTCTGACTCCTGGTGCCTGTCATCAAATTACCACTGAATATTCTACCACACCTTGACTTATCCTGTAAGTAGAATCCAAGAAAGATTAAGTCTTTGTGGAGATAATATGTAGGAACTTAGAGAGAGAAATAAAAATTACTAGTGTGGGTGCACTTTGTTCTAGTGCATGTTTTCTTAGAAACTGAAGAAAAATAAAAACCCAGAGAAGTTTACAGGGAAGGATTCAGTGGATCCTTGGGAAATATGGCCCAAAAATTTTGTCAAAATTTAGCTTGTTGACCAAAAAAGAAAACGGAGGACACATTAATTGGAAGAGTACAACTACACTCAGCAGGAAGAGCAAAAGAGGCTGAGTTCTGCAAAAGACTTAGAGAGAGAAGGAATTATATGAAATAAAGAATTCAGCCTGTTTTCACAGATATGCGTCATTCAAGTTTTTCCTCTTTCTCAGGCTTAATGCCTCTTAGAGAACAATTCAAATGAGCAAACACTGTTGATGCCTATGCTATGTAATGCAAGACCAAGAATGACTTAAGGAGAAAGATATATTTAGTGTTAACACAAGGCAGAATGTTTTATAAGAAAAGTTTAAAATATTTCTAAATGTGGAAACTTTAAACACTTTGAGGAGGAGATAATGTATGAACTGAACTTCGAGAATAGGTAAGTCTTTGATAATTTACTATGTGAATATAAAGCACTGTGAGTAAGAGCACTAGAGCGTTGGAAGCAAGTATTGCAGAAGTAGCGAGCATCCTGTTGTGGCTATGAATCCAGGCATTAGAGATACGGGAGGACATTCACATAAAAACATTACCGGTAATAAAGTAGAATGAGATTAGATGGCAAAGAGTTGTGCAAACTTGATTCTTTGTCCCGTGAGCAGTTATTAGAGGTTTTTAAGCAGAACAATAATACAATCAGAAAACAACAGTAAAATAATTTTGATGTCAGTGTGGAAGACAGAGAGGACTAACCATGAGGAGGCTTGAAATACTCAGAGTTGCTGGTAAGGAGAACATGAACAAACACTGCGTTGGTAGAAATTGGGATGGATAAACAGAAGTAAAATATATGAAAGAGGTAATGTAAGTAGAATGTTTTGTCTCAACAGATAGGAGCATAAGGAAGAGAGAAGAGTTGATGATGACCCTGATATTTTTAGCCTGAACAAAAGGGAATGCATTGTTTCTGGCTTAAGGAGGTCAATTCAGTTTGGGGTGTATTGAATTATGCGGCATGTGCTTAGACATTTAGGTCTAGATTGTTAGAATATAGATGTTCAAAACATTTGCACTGAGATAATCTTTAGAGTTGTAAGTGTTTAGAATCCAAAGGGGAAAACAAGAGAGAAGAAAAAGAACAGGAACTAAACCATAAGGATTAAGAAGAGCAAATAGAGGCTGGTAATAGTGAAAGCCACTTCGTGAAATACGCAATTCTTATGGGATTTCCTGCACTCACCTTTTTCAGCTTCAATCTTAAAAATATGAAATGTTAGTCAGTTAAATTGTATGTTTTCAAGTTCTTCTATGGCACTGTATAAAATTAGATGACTTCACAGTTATACATCAATTAATCCAAATGAATACATTTTATACTGTAATAGTCCTCTATAATTTGATGTTATCTTAAAAAACCAAACAAACCCTGAACACTATAGGATTGTGATTTTAAAGGGTGTAGTTGCAAGGAGTAAGGGTCTTTATCTAAGGAGAAAAAAGGATGAATTACAGATTCTAAAATAGAAATTAGTCTTAATTTACTCACATATTTACTTCTGTGCTGCTTAAGGATAGAGAATGTTTGTTGAGAAAATCTAACTTAGTACCTCTTCATGGAGCCATAATAAATACTATTTTCATGGTATTTAATAGGTATATGGACCTTAGATAAGCACACAAAAATAATTCAGACTTCTGATTTCAGTCAATGCATTTGACCTCTTCTTCCGATTTTGCCCTCTCCATCTCTCAAATGCAAGAAAGCAAAGACTCCTGCAGGTACCTGAGTCTGAGAGTCAAGAGAGCACTGTCTGTTTGTCTGACACCCAGAACAATGTACTCCACATTCGTGTCCTTCTGAGTGAAATGAAGAGATTTACTGCAAAATGCCCCTGATTAAGCTCCTTCTTTCAAAGTAGAAACACATGAATTAGAGTTGCCTGACATTTTCCTAAGGAGAAGTTTGAGTAGGGCTCAGGGTACTTCACTTCATCCAGAAATTTTCTCTATCATCTTCAAAGACCCTGGAGAATTCCCTCGCAGTGGTACTAGGAACCAGCAGGAAAATGAACCCTCTTACTCTTAGGGCACCTCTCACCAGGAGAATTCCTCCTCCTTTGTTTCCAAGACTTCAGCTCTTCTTGTTGTCTCCATTGTATCTGGACAAGACACAACACTATGGTTCTTCCAGCCAGGACCACCAAGTACTGTGGCTTACCTGTCCACCTAACAGCCCACAGCCATTTCTAATCACAATGCTGTCTGGACCAGTTCTCCCTATGTCTCCACCACGGCTTGTGGTGGTGAAGAGAATTACATCCCTCTATATGCTTTTACTCACAGTTCACAGAGTGTTTCCTGTCCTTTTGGGGAGGCATCAGTGGGATTTTGCACCAGCTAATGGTGCTCCAGACAAACCAGACTTGCCTAATTTGCACAACAGAATAGCTCTGCATGCATGTTTTTGCCTTCCGAATCTCTGAAGGATTCACGGAAGTGGTAGTTAGAGGAATAATAAACCTGAGGGTAGCATTAAACATTGAACTTAGACTCTTGCCATATTACCCCAGTTGGTTCAAAGCCATGAAGATATTAATGGCATTTTTGCGGCATTTTCCCCAAATTTGTAATCACTTTACAAGTTAAAGATATTTGCAATAGAAAAAGGTCCAATATATTGTAAGGGATAATTGGAAGGACAGCTGAGGAAGGAGTGAGGCCAGTAGACCCAAGTTCAGGCAAGCTGATTTATTGTCAGTCCTGCCGGGTTACCTCCTGACAAAAGCAGAAGGGGCAGCCCTGCTTGCAGACTACAGAAGGACTTTATATGGCCAGGAACTGGGTCAGAGTGGGGGAACTGAGTTGGGTGTGCAGGAGGGCTGAGTCGGGGTAGGGGAGCTGAGTCGCGGGTGCAGGTGTCTTGACCGCATCCTGGAGATGTTTTTTGCCAGTTTTGTTATGCGAGGTTAACAGACATGTTAACCACATCCCGTAACTGTCTGGACAAGCAGTTACTGGAGGGGTCAGGGAAGGGGAGGGTTGTCTTTTGCCCTGGGGTAGCTGTGTGGAGAGTGCAAGAGACTGTATTGTAAGACCTGTGGGAGGAGAAGGGAATGGTCTGGTCGGGGTGACCCTAACAGATATCAGGTCAAATAGGATAAAAATAAAACCACCATGTAGAAATCATTAGCAAGTAGGTTATAATCCATGTCAGTATACACCTTGATATCACCTTTATTCTATCTCTTTTGTTTAGCTTCTTTTTCCACCAATGGTAATGTTCCTTATGGATTGTTTTTCAATCCTGAAAATTACGGTATTTCATAGTAATTACTTAAAAATCTCTGACAAGTCTTATTTGTATTATATTAGGCTCATTCAGTCCTTTTATAAATTATGTAATCATCTACCTTAATATTTCAATGTTTTAATTATACTGAAAACTGTAGAATAAACGATGATCATGAAAAAAATCACTGCGGGGGGCGGAGCAAGATGGCCAAATAGGAACAGCTCCAGTCTCCAACTCCCAGCGCGAGTGACACAGAAGACCAGTGATTTCTGCATTTTCAACTGAGGTACTGGGTTCATCTCACTGGGGAGTGCCCGACGATCCGTGCTGGTCAGCTGCTGCAGCCCGACCAGCGAGAGCTGAAGCAGGGCGAGGCATCACATCACCTGGGAAGTGCAAGGGGGAAGGGAATCCCTTTTCCTAGCCAGGGGAACTGAGACACACAACACCTGGAAAATCGGGTAACTCCCACCCCAATATTGCGCTTTAAGCAAACAGGCACACCAGGAGATCATATCCCACACCTGGCCGGGAGGGTCCCACGCCCACGGAGCCTCCCTCATTGCTAGCACAGCAGTCTGTGATCTACCGGCAAGGCAGCAGCGAGGCTGGGGGAGGGGCGCCCGCCATTGCTGAGGCTTAAGTAGGTAAACAAAGCTGCTGGGAAGCTCCAACTGGGTGGAGCTCGCAGCAGCTCAAGGAAACCTGCCTGTCTCTGTAGACTCCACCTCTGGGGACAGGGCACAGCTACACAACAACAACAACAACAACAACAAAAAGCAGCAGAAACCTCTGCAGATGCAAACGACTCTGTCTGACAGCTTTGAAGAGAGCAGTGGATCTCCCAACACGGAGGTTGAGATCTGAGAAGGGACAGACTGCCTACTCAAGTGGGTCCCTGACCCCTGAGTAGCCTAACTGGGAGACATCCCCCACTAGGGGCAGTCTGACACCCCACACCTCACAGGGTGGAGTACCCCCATGAGAGGAAGCTTCCAAAGCAAGAATCAGACAGGTACTCTCGCTGTTCAGAAATATTCTATCTTCTGCAGCCTCTGCTGCTGATACCCAGGCAAACAGGGTCTGGAGTGGACCTCAAGCAATCTCTAGCAGACCTATAGCTGAGGGTCCTGACTGTTAGAAGGAAAACTATCAAACAGGAAGGACACCTACACCAAAACCCCATCAGTACATCACCATCATCAAAGACCAGAGGCAGATAAAACCACAAAGATGGGGAAAAAGCAGGGCAGAAAAGCTGGAAATTCAAAAAATAAGAGCACATCTCCCCCAGCAAAGGAGCGCAGCTCATCGCCAGCAACGGATCAAAGCTGGACGGAGAATGACTTTGACGAGATGAGAGAAGAAGGCTTCAGTCCATCAAATTTCTCAGAGCTAAAGGAGGAATTACGTACCCAGCGCAAAGAAACTAAAAATCTTGAAAAAAAAGTGGAAGAATTGACGGCTAGAGTAATTAATGCAGAGAAGGTCATAAACGAAATGAAGGAGATGAAAACCATGACACGAGAAATACGTGACAAATGCACAAGCTTCAGTAACCGCCTCGATCAACTGGAAGAAAGAGTATCAGCGATTGAGGATCAAACGAATGAAATGAAGCGAGAAGAGAAACCAAAAGAAAAAAGAAGAAAAAGAAATGAACAAAGCCTGCAAGAAGTATGGGATTATGTAAAAAGACCAAATCTACGTCTGATTGGGGTGCCTGAAAGTGAGGGGGAAAATGGAACCAAGTTGGAAAACACTCTTCAGGATATCATCCAGGAGAACTTCCCC